>NC_061867.1:13811371-13833871 GCF_907164915.1 Impatiens glandulifera | reverse complement strand
AATATTATTATTAACAATTTGGAAAACCATGTAACGTTAGTATTGAATTGTAAATGCCTTAATTGTTTTGGCAAACAATTACTCTACGATAAGCTCCAGCACAAACGGGAGATGGTGGAACTGTTTTAAGGGAAATGTGCCAAGCACATGTCTCGAATCAACATCTTAATCGGTGATTTCGTTCTTTGTATATCTTATTTTATTTTTATTTATTTGTAACACCATTTTATATATATTTCTGTAATTTATTTTAAGACAAGATTTCTAACAATCTTAAAACATTTTCATGTGCTAAGTTATTTAGTAGCTTTTGCCGTCGAAAATCTTTGTATTTGATGTTTCAGAAATACGAGTCACGATGTTGCAAAAGAGATGATGGCTCATTTCGACAAGTTGAAATTATTCATCTTAATAAGAAGAAGAATCGACTAATAAAGATAAGTCTTTATTATACACGTATAATGTTAATTATTAATATTTTTTCTTGTATTATTAAAAGCTTAGTTTTATAAGCGGATATATGTTTGACATATAAATTTTCTCAAGAAAAAATTGTATATTCAATATACAAATGTTATCTTGAAAATAATTTAGAAAACAATAATTTGTTTTCTTTTTCATTAAAAGTTTGAGAGTTACTAGAATTATTATTATTAATAAATGAAAAGGTAACTAAAAGGTTAACTTATAATTTTCAAAATAAAATAAAATTTGTGGTTATATTTAATAGTAATTAAAATTAATTATAATTGAAAGATATGGTTTCAGTTTTAAAATAATTAATTATAATATATATATATATATATATATATATATATATATATTCTTAAATTAATTAAGCGTGATGATTAATAAGAATGTGATATGTTGATTATTAACGAAATATAGTTTATTTATATATGTATATATAAATTGTCTTATATATTTACCGTTTCATAATGATACTAAGTTATCAATTTTGTTTGACAGAGTTTAAGTCAAAAATAAGAGAAAAATAAGTTTCTCTGAAAAGAAGACAAAAGGTCGTAAACAGTAATACAACAATAAAAGGGCGCATTGACACAATGGTTCAAAGTTCAGACGCAAGGGTGTGAGGAGGCGAAAGGTCCCTAGTTCGAATCCCATTTAGCCAATGATTTCTTTGATGGAACCATTCAAATTTCTTGTATAGAAATCTGATGTGTTATAAAATGACACTAGTCATTTATTTATGATGGAGCCAATTATTTCTTTCATAAGAAATCTGATGTGTTATAAAATGACATAGTTATTTATGTTGAAATCATTCCAATTTCTTGTGTAGAAATTATGAAATGAATGGATAGTCAATAATTTCTTGATAGAAAACAGACTAGTTAAAATGAAATGACTTTAGTCATTGATGTTGAAACCATTCGAATTTCTTGTGTAGAAATTATGAGATGAACGGGTAGTCAATAATTTCTTGGTAGAAATCGGACTTTTAAAATGACTCTATCCATTGATGTTGGAGATGAATGAGGTCGATAATGATTTCTTATAAAAAAAACATGATTTGTCTAAATGACATTAATTATGAACGTTGAAATCATTATAATTTCTTATGTAGAAATTATGAAATAAATTGATTATAGAAATTTTAATTTCTTAAGATTAAATAAGTTGTTTGTGTTACAACTTATTCTAATCATGCATTGAAAGAGACAATTATGTAAGTCGAAATATTTTCGCAAGATTTATCTCGGTGAGAATTATCCACCTAGATTTGTTTTGAGCATTGTCGCTTCACGTGGATTATCGTTCATAACACGATAATGTAATTACTTCGATTAAGACATGAGGTACGTTTGTAGTTATGTTTTATTTGATTATATTTCTAATTGATTATTTATATATATCATGTATATTAGCTAATAATATGATGATTCATGTTCATTCATAATAAGTATGATTACTTAAAAATTTATATACATATATAAATAAAAAATTTATTTTTAATTTATTTTATTTTAATAGATAATTTTGAATTTTGTCACAAAACTATGTATTTTTTGATTTACAAATATTTGTTATAGAATGTTAAAGGTCATCTAATTAATTAAGAAACAAATAATTGATGACATGAATACTTATAATTAGTTAGTTTTATAATTGATTAAAGTTAAACGGTCAACATTCTAATTAATTATAATAATTAATTATTATGTATATTATAAATGTATTTTTATATATATGAAATTTTATATATATTTGTTTAAATAATATATGACATATTATTTATTTGATTATGTTTATAAGTTATTGACTATATATATATATATATATATATTTGTTTTTGTCGAGGTGACTAAAATTAAAGAAGCAATAATATATAATATCATACATATGGATATATTAAATTTGGTATAATATATTTGATATACATTGTTTAATTGTACCATAAAGACTTACATAATTTGATAATTTTTAAATTAAATAATTACAAGGAAAGTCTTGTTTAATTTCAGAATAATATGGCAAACGTGCCGATATTGCGGGATGCAAACGTGCAACCGAAAATAAATGTTTAAGCGGCTTCGGCCAAAGATGCTTGAAACATTATGATTTCTTTTGTAGAAATCATGTGATATGATGAATATTTATTTGATTAAATATTCTAATTTTCTTTTATAAAAATTAAGTGTTGACATAAATATTTTAATTGATTAAATATTTTTAATTTCTTATGTGGAGATTATGTGAAAAATGATTTATATATGAATAAACATTCTAATCTCTTATATAGAAATTATATTTTATTAAATTAATTATTTATGATATAATTATCTTATTTATTGTATGACAATTATAACAAAAGAAATTTGTAAAAGAATTGTGTGACAATTTCTTGATTAGAAAATCATTGATTTAAATTATACAAATGTGTGTGATTTAAAAAGGATACCAACACGAATGTGGGGGCAAATATTTTTATTGATTATAACACAAAAATAATTGTGTATATTATGATAAATGTAAAAATAATTTGTTGTTAGAGAAACATGTTCTCTATAAAAGATAAAGTTGCGCAACTTTATAAACAGAAATAAAATAACAAGAAAATGTCTTGTTTATATTTGTTGAGTTGGTGTTCAAAATCGTTATTTTAGATTTGAGGATTTTGAAATCAAGAAACGTGTCATATTTTGACATTATTTTCATAAAACTATGAAGAACCAATGTCTTCAAAAGGATTTTATGAAATAAATGAAAAAAAAAGTTTATAAAGTCTTGATATGACTTATAACAAATTTTATAATAATGATATGAAAATTTGATCATACTTTTATTAAAAAGTGGATGTGACAATTATATATATTATGAAGACAATGAAAATTATTTCATTACGTGTCTTTTGTATGATATTTTTATGTTGAAAATTACGATAAAAATGATTAAATCCATAAAGGATATGAATTGCACTAAACGAAATATCATGTTGTTATCAAATTATATATTGATTTATTAAATGAAAGACTTTACGTCTTAAAGTGAATATGTTTACACTTAGAAGTGCAATCTACGTATGGAAATCTTCTAAGAAATTTATGATGGATAGATTAAACGTTATAATCTATATTTTTGACTTATGTCGAAAAATAAAATATTTTTATGTAAAATATATAATCGTTTACACGAAGGCAGAATAGTTCAAAGACATTTTGTCTACTAGTTAGCCAAGTAAACAATATTATCATAAAAAATTAAATGATAAGCATGTACGAATAACTATGCTTCTTATTAGATGATGTTTCAAGGTTAACTAAGAATGTACCAGCATAAATTTAGAAATTAGACAAGCTTAGAGTCAATGACAAGTCTAGACATACACGTCTTAGACATAATGTCATTATACTATACTCTCTAATGGAGTTATCAAATTTGACTATGTAAGTCAAAGATAACATTGTGGATCCACTAATCAGATTATTGAATAGAGAGATAGTTTGAAGTTTTTTGAGACATTAGCCTACTATAAGTTGGTATGAAGGAAAACCCAACCTATGCAGACTAGAGATCCCCAAGAACTAGGTTCAATGGGACAGCCTAATTGTACTAACTTGGAAAGTTATTATTGAGGACTAATCCTATAATGAAACAATATATATTTTGATGAGGATAAGCATATCGCTTTTAATGATTCTTTAAGAACAAAGAGATCACCTATGTGAGGGAGAAGTGGGGCCGCTTTGAAGGAATTGCACGGCTCAATTCTAGACCCTCTCACAGAACCAGGCGCGTGTTCCATGGCCAAAACGGACACAACCATGAGAGCTTGACATGTATCAGGGAGAATTCTATGTGAAAGTGTGTAATCGTTTACACAAAAGGCAGAATAGTTCAAGGACATCGAGTCTACTAATCATCTAGTAAAGTTATATGCTTTCACAAGGGAAGGTTCAAAGGTTAAACCTACCTATCCTATGTAGAATTCAACTGTTGAACCTTTCACCGGGTTAATCTTTCAATTTCCATTAATGTGGGGGATTGTTGGAATTTTTAAACTAATTTTATAAATTCCATTTATGAATTGAAATTAGAATGTGGGTAATAAAATCAATCAAATTCACATGAAATTCAAACGTGAAATAAATGGTGAAATTTGATCCAAATGTGTAATTTAAATCAATTAATTTAAATTAATTGATCTAAAATGCCTTGATGACCAATTAACAAAATGTTGTTAATTTGTAGTGTAAATTACATGAGTTTGTTATTATTATTATTTGTTATGATAATTAATTATTATTAACAATTTGGAAAACCATGTAACGTTAGTATTGAATTGTAAATGCCTTAATTGTTTTGGCAAACAATTACTCTATAATGAAGAGAAAAACGTTAAGGTAATGAAGAGGCAAACAATGCCAACCGTTGGATCAAATGATGATTTTATTTAATGGTTTAACTTTTCAACAATATAAGACCTCTCATCTCTAATAAAAAATTCACTTCATCCTCAATTTTTCTCACTCTAGAATTCCAAAAGTCCTCTTCTTATTTTGTGAGTGTTCTTCAAGTTCTTCGCTCGATATTTTCCGTTAAAACTCGGTGATAGTTCAGGTACACTGATCAAGCTCGACGAGTAGTGATTTTAGTGCAGAATCACTACTGGATTCGTTGTACCCTGGGAGACAGCCATCTACGATAAGCTCCAGCACAAACGGGAGATGGTGGAACTGTTTTAAGGGAATGTGCCAAGCACATGTCTCGAATCAACATCTTAATCGGTGATTTCGTTCTTTGTATATCTTATTTTATTTTATTTATTTGTAACACCATTTTATATATATTTCTGTAATTTATTTCAAGACAAGATTTCTAACAGATTCTTCCGAAAATTCACTCCATTTTTCAAAATGAAATACTTGTTTTAAAATTTAGATATCTGGAAATATTATGTTTTTATTATTTATTTTTCGTTTATTTCTTTAGTGGATTTTTATTCTAGTTCTTTTTTATTTCTAGACTCAAGGACTAACCAGGAAATCAAAAAAAAAAATGGATACCCTAGAAGAGTACTCATAATTTGATCTATGGACAGCGTCGTTGTGGTAAAGGTCGTAATGCTAGAGGAATCATTACTGCAGGGCATAAAAGGGGAGGTCATAAGCGTCTATACCGTAAAATCGATTTTCGACGGAATGAAAAAAACAGATATGGTAGAATCGTAACCATCGAATACGACCCTAATTGAAATGTATACATTTGTCTCATACACTATGGGGATGGTGAGAAGAGATATATTTTACATCCCAGAGGGGCTATAATTCGAGATACCATTGTTTCTGGTACAGAAGTTCCTATAAAAATGGGAAATGCCCTACCTTTAAGTGCGGTTTGAACTATTGATTTACGTAATTGGAAGTAACCAATTAGATTTAGGACGAAACCTAGAAATTGATCACTAATCCAATTTGAGTACCTCTACAGAATAGACCTCAACAGAAAACTGAAGAGTAACGGCAGCAAGTGATTGAGTTCAATAGTTCCTCATATAAAATTATTGACTCTAGAGATATAGTAATAATATATATATAAAATATATATATATAAGATATATATAATATATATATATATAATATATATATAATATATATATATTATATATACAAAACGTGTGTTATAAGTTAATTCATGTTGCTTCTAAATTGTTCATCTTTCTCGTACTTTAACAAACAATGCTTTAACAAATCGTTTACAGTATTTGATATCCTCTAGGATGCATGGGTGCTTCGTTTCTGTAGCGCACTGCGCACCGGGTGCTTCGGGGATACGGGGGTGCGGCTGGAAGTGCGTACGGGGTGCGCCACGTGGCGTATCCCATAATCGAAGGTGTGGGGTGCGGGGGAGTGCGGGAATGGCATATTCAGTAAATATGAGTTCCAAAATATTAAAAAAAACCCCAAATTAAAAAACCCCCCAAATATTAAATATGACTATGAGCCTCCAGCCCCCAAATTAAAAAACCTAATCTCTACGGTGCTTCTTTCTCGGCTGTCTGTCTTCCACTACCATTCTTCCACTATCAGGTTAGTTCTTTTTCTTCTTCTGTGTGGGAGAGAGAGAGAGATTATAGAAGATAGAATCAATGGCTTCCTTTAACTCAGCTTCAAGTACGACAGCCACTCCAAGCCAACAAAGTTCAGTAGATAAGGACCCGATGTGGAAACATGTGACAAAATTAGTGAAAATGAAAGAGAGAGGTGGAAATACGAAAATTAAATTCAACTTCTGTAATCTTGAATTTACGGGTTCGTATTCAAGGGTTAAAGCACAAATGTCGCAGATCAAGGGAGAAGGAGTTTCAGTGTGTCCTAGAGTCACTGCTGATATTTTGTTGTAACTTCGAAGGGAGATGGCAGATGCAGAAGAAAGAAAAAGGAAGGTTGTGATTCCACTCCCACCATTGAGTTATGCTTCATCAGATTCTGCCTGGGGAGGAGCTGAAATGCTGCCAAAATAAGGTTCCAAAAGAAGAGCAGTTGGCAAGAACAGTCCTATAAATAAAGCTTTTAATCAGGAGGTGAGAGCACAAGTGGATGGCTAAATTGCAAGAGCATTTTATTCAGGGGGTTACCTTTCCATTTTGCTAGAAATCCCCACTACATCAAGTCGTATACACTTGATGCCAACAGCAACATTCCGAGCTATGTTCCTCCTTGTTATAATGCACTACGAACTACGTTATTAGAAAAGGAGAGGGCACATATTGAAAGATTATTGGAACCAATCAAGACGACTTGGAAAGAGAAAGGGGTGACCATAGTATCAGATGGTTGGACTACAGTCAGAGAAGACCGTTGATTAATTTCATGGTTGTTACTGAGAGTGGCCCTATGTTTTTGAAGGCAGTGAACTGTGAGGGTGAATAAAAAGACAAGTTCTATATATCCAACTTAATTAAAGAAGTTATAATGCAAGTAGGACCACAAAATGTAGTTCAAATTATCACGGACAATGCACTCGTTTGCAACGCAGCAGGTATGCTCATTGAGACTATGTATTCTCACATATTTTGGACTCCATGTGTTGTGCACACACTTAATTTGGCTTTGAATAATATATGTGCTGCTAAGAATATCGAGTCTAATGAGGATGTATATGTTGAGTGTCACTGGATTACAGAGGTTGGAGACAAAGCACTAATAATTAAGAATTATATTCTTAATCATAATATGGTTTTAATAATGTTTAATCAATTTGCACCTTTAAAACTTATTTCTATTGCTCAAACGAGATTTGCTTCGATACTTGTCATGCTCAAAAGATTTAAATTAATGAAACGAGCACTTGAATCAATGGTTCTTTGTAATGAGTGGAGTACTTACCGAGAATGTGATCCCTCGAAAGCTCAAACTATTTGGGGTTTTTTTTAATTTGGTATTTTTTTAATATTTTGGAACTTATATTTATTGAATATGCCATTCCCGCACCTCTTTATAACTATAAAATTGCTTTGTGTCATCAATGAAAAAAAAGCTTTAAACCAACCCTAAAGTCATCCTTTGGGATAAAATGGAGCTAAACTCTAGCCCAATGCAACAATTCCCTTCTCCTCTCTAGTCTCCTCTCGAAAGTGAACCGAAACAAAATAATAGGTTCGCGATGGCCTTTGAACAAATTTCGTCGAGGAAGCCAGAGGTGTGCGTCTTCATGGTGCCGATCTTCTATAATTTGGAGAGCCTCACATGCCATTTCTACTTTGTTTTTTATTTAAAATGAAGTTTGAGCACTATTTGAATGCTTTTGACTTGTATTTTGGATCAAATTTGTAGGCTTTGACATACATGTTTGAAAGAAATAGAGTAAAAGTAAATGTCATGAATGCAATTGGGAACACGCCATTGGACATCGCATTACAATTAGAAGAACGTACCGATATAAGAGATAATATGATAGAAATTCTCAAGCAAAACGGAGCAAGGAGTAGAAAGAATGTCAATCAAGATAAATGGCTAAGTGAGAAGAGAAATGTGCTCATAGTATTGGCATCGCTAACAGAAACAATGACGTTTCAAGCTGGGGTCAACCCGCCCGGTGGCACTTGGCAAGACAGCTCGGTTGAACACAAAGCAGGAGAATCTATTATGGCCTATTACTATCCCAGTGTGTACACATTGTTGAGAAAAACCCTAACAGAACCACAAAAGAAAAAAACAAAAGAATGAACACACTAACAGAATTTGATAACGGAGTTCGACCAAAATGTTGCCTACGTCTCCGAGCACTAAGGCTATCAATTAATAAGGAAGAAGAGATACAAATTTGGGTGCAATAAACCAAAGAGGGGAGAGTTTCTTTTATACACTAAGAAACTTCCCCAACTCCCATCATCTTCCAATGTGGGATTTATTCTAATTGTGAATATAGTTTCTTTTATATATACTAAGAAACTTCTTTCACTCCCATCATCTTCCGATGTGGGATTCTAATTGTGCCAAAAACAACACACAATTCCTTGCGTCCAACACTATTGCATTGATGGGGTCGTTGATCACAGTTTTATTACTACTTATGGGTCTGCCTTCGGGAAAAGGAATTGTAATGAAACTTCTTGTGACAATCATGTGGCTTAACATTTTGTCAGTGATTTTCACTTATACCGTGTCTATTACAATGACAACACCAAAAAGACATCGAACAACTCTTTTCAAGAGTATTACCATTGGAGGAATAACTTCAGGGTGTGGGATGGCCCTTTTTAAAATGTGGCATGTCATCATCAACTTAAAGGAGTTTATATATAGGAAATTGGAACGTCATGGAATAATACAGCCCCATCGACGGACGCAAAATCGTCGGGTTTAATTTAAAAGAAGAGGAGAAATGGCAAACACAAAAATAAACTAATAAATTTGTTCTGTATCTTAAACTCACATGTTACTTTCTTTTTATATTTGCTTATGATTATGTTTGTTTTTTGTACTACTGAAATGTTCAATTATCTTATCCTAACATTATTTCCCCTTTTATAGTTGGAAAGAAGCTCATGTGTATATTGAAGGAATTGTGTATATAGGGTTTTCTTCATTTTTAGTTTTACCTAAAATTAGGATCCTAAATGTTGATGTATGAGTATCACGACATTTTGTCATTGAACTTCAATATTTTGTTTAAATGGTATATCTATATTAAAATAATAAGAATCATTTAAATAAAACAATAAAAATATAAAATACGTAAATAAAAAAAATTACCAAAAAATTATCGAACTAATATAATAAATGATTTTTTTCTAGAAATAACAGAAGTTGCATCTTAAATATTATAATATGTAAAAATTTGTTAAATTTGTTAAAGTTCATAAAAAATATTTGTTTTATTTTTATATTTTTAATAATAAAAGATAAATTTTAAAGATATAAATTTTCTATTTAAATCGAGTATTCGTGAATCGATTCAATTAATGTGTTCATTTGTTACCTGACCCATATAAAAACAAAATCATGGATTCACCCTTATTTTGTAATGTCCATATGTTGTGATCATCCTGTTAGATTTTTTAATTTCTGCAGAGAGTGAACTGGGACACGAATAAACTTACCTTTTTTTCATTCTAGATTAGATTAGATTGGTTTGAAAAACTCCTGTGCGCAAGCTTGACAGTATTAGAGTAAGGATAATTTCATCATATAACCGTTTATATTATATATGTAAAATATAATATTTTGATCTTCTAACTAAAATAATTAAATTATAAATAAATAGTATAATTATAAATTAATATAAGTTTAATTATTTTATTTTGTTTTTCTTAGTGTTAAGAAGGAGAGGAAAGACAAATATCATCTTTGTTCCATTCAATTTATATGAACATTCAAATCAGATTTAAATTGTCATGATTTGTGTTTGGTTTTACACAATTTCATCTCTCCAACTTTATCTATTAAACTTTTGTATGTCTCTAAATCTAGTTTAGCCTAGAATTTGTATATATTTAGGTAGAAATAACATGACCGTCTCGGGCAGTGAAGTCATTTCTACCAAAAATATATATATATATATTCTTAGAAATAACATAACTTTATTTATTTAAATAAAATAAAAATAAATAAAAACTCGAACTGTTATTAGCCTATTACCTAACCCAATACCCTATATATACCACGTAGGGATGATAACAGATACTCTACCTGCTGGGTAGTTAAGTACTCATCCCTGAACCGGATTTAGATTTTACTACCCGAACTCGAGCCTGACAGATATCTCTACTTTTATCTTCATTCCTTATTCGTCGGGTACCCGATCCCTGACGGGTACCCCATTACCCGATTAAAAAAATTAATTATGAGAATATAAAGTTTTAGAAAAAAAAAATTAAAATTAGTAATATCAAAATATTAAAAATACAAATAAAAATATTACTTATCTACATACTCATTTGATAGATATTGAGAAGATAAACTAGAGTGAAAAATAAAATAAAATGAAAGTTGAAAATAAGTTAAAAGATTAAATATGAATAATGATGAAAATATTTAATATTTTGATATTGAAGTAAATTAAAATCAAGATTTATGTAGAAAATATTTTCTTGGTAATATAAAAAAATTAAAGATGGAGTGGAGTGTATTTTTGATGATATTTGGAGTGGAGTGTGAATAAGACTGACTTAGATGATGTATTTATGGGACATTTGTAATGATGAAAATTTTGAAAAGTAATATTAAGTTTTAATAAAAAAAATATATACTTTTAATATTAATAAAATCGGGTATCGGATTTGGGTTTCGTACAATCCCCATCCTCGACCCCGTACCCGACTAAGTACCTTCTCCTTCTCCCCCTCCCCATGCCCGATCTCGGCCCAAAACTCGATTTAAAATACTCGAACCTGACCATCGAATACCTATGAGTATCGAGCATACGGGTACCTATTGTCATCCCTAATACCACGGGCGAGACCCACCTGTTACTCTTTATTTATGCTCACTTTATGTTTGTTTCGAAATTAGGTATGATTTTTATTTTTGAATATTTAAAAATATATATTTGTATTATGTTTTTAAATTAGTATATCCAATCTCCATTGTAATAAATTTATTTTATAAGGATGCCTACATTTATTATTTTATAGTAACCAATTCATGGGGATATTCAGAAGGCTTTTAATTAATTATCAGAATATATGCTAAATAAATATTTTAACTGTATATTAACTTATACAAGTTTTTACCATTTAATTAGAATATTTTTTTTAAACAAAAACATTTTATCATTCACCTCTATCAAAATGCAATTTATTTGTATTTGTATTAATATTCAAAGCGATAGCGCGTCTAATAATTGAATTTTAAACCAACGGGCTTGGTAGTTCAGTGGCAAGAGACTTGGATTAAGTGGTAGTTAAACCACTTAAGGTCCGAGGTTCGATTCATATTGAAAGCATTTAATTAATTTGTGAATTTGTGTCAAATTCACATTTCAATCAAAACGCTTTCAACATGTCTCGAACTTAAGATCTTATTTCAAGTCTCTTGTCGGTGCACTGTTGATTCTCGTTTTTTGAAATATATTTTTTTTATTGAAATAAATAACGGTAACCTTTTAAATGAGTTTAAAAACTTTAAAATGTTTAGAATGATTAGTTTTTCAATTATATTTATTTATCTTTGTCAATAGTTAAAGTATGAATATCTTTCTCAATAGTTAAAGTGTAAATTTGTGATTCTTACAAGAATCAACATTTAACAAAATTAAGACCTTATTTTTAACAATTTGATCTGTGCACTAATTTTGTTTTGACACATTTTATAGTAACAAATAAATATAATATTTTAAATGAGTGCATCTTTGATTATGTATAATCTTTTAAATGAGTGCAGCATTGATTATGTTTTCACACAATTTATAGTAACAAAATATTTTAAATGAGCTATTTCAATTTTAGTCTGAATTTTATCTGATTCCATTGTATTTACCACATTATTATCAACATTAAAATGACAAAATTTTGTATAATGTGTTTTATAGTAAGATTTTCCATACTTGTTGATACATTTCACATATATGTCGCATATTATTACTTTAAGACAATATTAAGCATTAAGACAACTAGCATGTATCACGTACATTTGCACGAGTAATAATATAAAAAACCATGTAAAAAATATTACGGTAAAATTTTTATGGGCAGGTCAACCCACAATCCGACCCAAATATCCATTTACTCTCACATATATCCAAATTAACCACAACTCTCGACCCGACAATCCGGACACTTTAAAAATTAAGCATCATTATATATATATATATATATATATATATATATATATATATATATATATATATTTATATATATATATATATATATATATATATTTATATATATATATATATATATATATATATATATATTAGTTAGTTAAAAAGTTGAACTTATATTGTTAAAATGTCACGCGTTTATCAAATTTTGGGTTGAATTTAAAATATAAAGTGTTATTAGCTTAGTTGGTTAAAAGATTGTAATTGTTTTTGTTAGGTTGCAAGTTCGAACCATACCTATAGCATTTTTTATTTTATTTTTAACCGTTTTAAGTTTATGGGCGGGTCAACCCACAATCCGACCAAAATATCAATTTACTCTTACATATATCCAAATTAACCACAGCTCTTGACCCGGCAATCCGGACACTTTAAAAATTAAGCATCATTATATATATATATATATATATATATATATATATATATATATATATATATATATATATAGATTAATTAGTTAAAAAGTTGAACTTATATTGTTAAAATGTCTCGTGTTTATCAAATTTTGGGTTGAATTTAAAATATAAAGTGTTATTGGCTTAGTTGGTTAAAGGGTTGTACTTGTTTTTGTTAGGTTGCAAGTTCGAACCATACCTATAGCATTTTTTATTTTATTTTTAACCGTTTTAAGTTTATGGGCGGCGGGTCAACCCACAATCCGACCCAAGTATCCATTTACTCTCACATATATCCAAATTAACCAAAGCTCTCGACCCGGTAATCCGGAATTTAAAAATTAAGCATCATTATATATATATATAGATTAGTTAGTTAAAAAGTTGAACTTATATTGTTAAAATGTCACGCGTTTATCAAATTTTGGGTTAAATTTAAAATGTAAAGTGTTATTAGCCTAGTTGGTTAAAAGATTGTACTTGTTTTTGTTAGGTTGCAAGTTCGAACCATATTTATATCATTTTTTATTTTATTTTTAACCGTTTTAAGTTTATGGCGGATCAACCCACAATCCGACCAAAGTATCCATTTACTCTTACATATATCTAAATTAACCACAGCTCTCGATCCGGCAATCCGGACACTTTAAAAATTAAGCATTATTATATATATATAGATTTTGTGACCTGATCCTAATCATTATTTGATAACATATATTTAAAAGATTATAAATTTGAGGATTAATCTAATTAGAATATATATAATATAAATATAGTTTGTTCAAATCAAGAATATGTCAAAATGATTAGATTATTTTGATAATATAAATTCAAATAATACAATAAACTAATAATATTTTTGAATCAATAAGTATATTCTCATATAATTTTTTTTCCTTAAAAAATTAATATAATTATGAGTTTTTAATTAATCATTAAAGAATAATTTTGAATTGCAGTATTTGTAAACAAAATTTTGAGTGACAAAAATGAAAGAAAGAATGACATATATAAAAGGACAATTATCCAATTTGTGGATATACCTAAATGAGAAAATGGTCATGGTAGAAAATTATCGTTATTTTTATTATATAACGAAAATAATATACGATAAAATATCAAATATATATATTTTGAGTATACAGAAAAATTATAAGGTATGCATGATACCAATAATGAAAAAAATATATATATACATTATAATACTTCTAAATAATTAAATTTTAATTTAATTTTCAGAATTACATTCTCTTACTTACTGTCTTTTCAGCCCAATCAAATAATCAATCGATCTTAACCAAAAAAAAAAAATTCTAAATTGATTTGAAGCCTAACTCTAAAAGTATATATTTTTTCCCTAATCTTAATATATTTATTATTTCTCTAAACCTTTTCAAAATTAATTTAACTATAAAAATTTAATCTTTTAAAATTAAATCAAAACATAATAAAACTTTAGGACTATTCGATATAAACCGTATAATACAGACATCTTCCCGAAATTACGATATCGTTAATATTCAGTATGATCTCTATGTTACTTATATCATATCGAGATTTCAATATACCGAAATAACGGTAGGGGTGTTCAATATTTGGTCTGAACCGAATATCCGACCGAATTCGAATTCACCGAATTCGAATTTCATTTTCGGTTTTCGAATCGAATTTCAAACCAATTCGAATTCAAATACGGTTTTCGAATTGGTTTTCGAGTTTGGGTTTCAACTCGAAAATCAAACCGAAAACCGAATTCATTTTTTATTATTTATTCTTCCAAACTTAACTTAAGAATAAGTTCAAAATAATCAAACTAGAATATTTTGAATTAAGATTTATAATAAAAGAAAAAACAGAAACAAAAACACTAGTGGTCTAGTGGTAGAATAGTACCATACCATGGTATAGACCCTAGGTTTAAAATAAAAGAAAATTGAATTCGGTTTGAATTCGAATTATTCGAAGTTCAAACCGAATATAAAATTCGAATTCGGTTCGGTTTTCGAATTGACGAAAAAAAAAATTCGAAGAAACCGAATTGAGGAATTCGAATAACCCGAAACCGAACCGATGAACACTCCTAAATAACGGTACCTATCTCCAAATCCAATTTTTATTTTACTATCCGATTTTGAACCCGGCGAGTATCTCTATTAATATCACATCCCGATTCGGCGGGTACCCGATTTCGACAGGTACCTCATTACCCGATTAAATATTTATAAGATTTTAGATTGTGAAAAATAAAAAATATAATTTTAAAATTAATGATATCAAAAAAAAAATTACTTACCAATAATTATGTTGTAGTGGTTGAATAATATATAATAACATTGTTGTTATTAGAAATGAAGAAAAGATTACAGAAAATAAATGTTGAAAAAATTAGAAAGAATAATACTAAAAAAACTAGAGATAATGAATAATGTTGAAGATAAAGAATAAGTAGAGAAATAATATTTTGTTATTAAAAAAAATGTAAAGATGAATAGTTGATTAATATTTTTGTTGGTGTGGGTAATAATATAATAAATGATATATATTTATTGTAATCCTTAAGAATTTGAAAAATTACCTCATTAATAAAAAAAAATAATAATTAATATACATTTATATTAATATAGATGAGTATTTGGTTTCGGGTTTAAGTTTGACACACTCTCTATCCCCGACCCCGAACCAGATTAGATAACTTTTTACTGTTCCCATCCCCGACCCCGATTTAAAATATCTGACCTCGACCATCGGGTACCTTCAGGTATCGGGTATACGTGTACCCATTGCAATCCATAAAAAAATGTTTTGAAACTATTAAAAAAGAAGTTAATTCTCATTCAATTCAAATAAGAATTACATATGAGAAATTAATTAGTAAATAATACAAGATAACGTCTACAAAATTAAAATAAATAATTGATGATCTAGATAACAAATTGCATAAACAATTTATGAAAGTAAAACTCCAACGGAAAAGATCTGCGATTTATTGAGGATTACTCTAAAATTGAGCTCATTTGAGTTCTTGAACGATGATTATTGAAGTAGAACAAGGCGAATGAACTAATGAAACGGTGTTAGAAAAATCTCTACATAATATTCTAAGCGGCAATTAAAATTATCCTTAGCCGAGTGTTGGTAAACGCCGTCGGAAAATGCCATGCCAAGTGAAAATGGATCATCCACATTTATGGCCGAACTAGTGAGAAATCTATAAAAATCATAGGAGGATACTTATAAGAGTCTTACATATGAGAGATCAAATTG
This sequence comes from Impatiens glandulifera, assembly GCF_907164915.1. Taxonomy (NCBI): domain Eukaryota; kingdom Viridiplantae; phylum Streptophyta; class Magnoliopsida; order Ericales; family Balsaminaceae; genus Impatiens; species Impatiens glandulifera. Next base: position 13,817,426 of record NC_061867.1, on the reverse strand, counting down.
AGTAACTTTTTATTGAAAAAATGAAATATAACTCTAGGTACGATTATTTCGTCTCCTTTGCTGTTAAGAAGGGGACGGGGACAGACACAGACTCAAGAAATAATCACTAACATAATTGGAGGGTATGAGAAACAAACAACCCGACAACGATTGAGAGTATTTTTTGGATTATAAAAATTAGACGCGAAAAAATCTATTAGGATAATCTGGATGCCAAACAAAACAAAACAAAACGCAACATCAACTCAAATTTGAGTGATGGAAAGAAAACAAACACCCTCCGATACTAAAATGCCATAGGTGCATTCAAGAATGGTGGTTCGCGCGCGCGCGCACACACACATATATATATATATATATGAGAAATGATATATACAACACCTTTATACAGCACTTTTATACAGTACCTACCTGATTTGGCAAGAAAGAGAAAATATTTTTCTCTCTCTTGTAATTTTTTCAAGATATATTTTCTCTTTCTTGCCAAATCAGGTAGGTGCTATATAAAGGTGTTGTATATATCATTTATCTATATATATAGAACCCTTATACATGTAGGTGCTTTCTACAACATTATCGAACAACATCAAACAATTACAGACTAAATCAAAGTTTGAAGCATTCGGCCAAGAACAATTTATGTGCAGACTTTCTCCGGCCACCACAGCTTTCGATCCAGGCTTTTGGATAGCCTCCAACACAACCAAGGAGTGTTCTCCAATTGTTGGTATGTGTATAAGCTTTGTCATTCGATTGTAATTGAAAGTTTAATTTTTTTCAATTTTTTTTAGTTTGATCAGTTTGATATGTTATAGGGATTGTTCATGTGATTTCTTTGTATAGAATTAATCCCTATATGATTTATGGACTTTCTTTTGAAATAAATCAGATCAAATCAACCTAAATAAAAAATTTTGAAAAATAAGTTTGAAAACTGGATTTTGTAAAATTTCGTGTTTTTTAGTTTAATCTGGATTTTTGATTCAATAGCTGCTAAACATGTTTGTAAACATGTTGGGATGAATTCCCAATGACTGTAACATCGTTTTGATCATGTTTGATCAAACTGTATCTTTGAAAAATTTTAGATTTTGATTTAATCTTCGAAAACTGTTTTAATATTTGAATAATGTTCTTGTTTTAGTTGCGTTCAACTATATTCATCATTTCAAAGATAATGGAACAATATTCAGACCTTGAAATGACCTAATTTAAAAGATCCCACCTAGAAATAGTTTTTAGAAATTAAATTTTGTTAAGATCCAATTATCATGATTTATATTAGGGCTTTTGTTCTTCATAATCATATGAACTAACTGCAACTTACATATCTTGATTTTATGATCTAGATCAAAATTTATGGCACCTGCAACTTTAAATAAAACAAGAACACCTCGGTTCTCTTGATCCCACGCGAAGGACCGCATTTCTTAGCCTATGACCGAGGATCTTAGTCCGGGACCGAGGATCTCGACCGAAAAAATTGAGCCCGGGTCCGAGACCAAGGACCGATGTTCTTGAGTCTAGGACCAATGTTTTTGAGCAGGGACCAAAGATTCTGACCTAGAAATCTTAGCCCAGTACTAAGACCAATGACCGAGTTTTATAACTTAGGACCGAGTCCTCCCCTTAGCCTAGGACCGTTTTTTCGAACCTATTACTACAGAATCCGACAAAGTTTTTCAGCTTAGGACCGAGCCCTCCTCTTATCCTAGGACGATGTTTCTAACCCTAGGATCGAGCCCTAACTTGACCTAGGACCTGTAGACTTAACCCTAACTCTAATCTAGGACTAAGCCATATCTTCGCCTAGGACAGGTAGAATTAACCCTAACCCTATACCTAGGACCGAGCCTTTTCTTGACCCAAGACCTATGACCCTAACCTAAGACTTAGGACCCTAACCAAGTAACCCAAGTCCGAGAACAAGCTTCTCGAGCCCGACCAAGCCCAAATCGATCTAAACGAACCCAAGCCCTAGGATTCTGATCCTAAGGCCTGTTGGTTTCACTTTTCAAAACCCAAAATTATTTTTTATAATTTTGGGAACTCCGCTCCATTTTTAAATGGTTTCTCGATGTCAAAAAAAAATATCGGGATGTCTCCCAAAAACAAATATTTTCAGATAAGTCCCAGTTTGAATTTATTTTTAAATTATAATACCTTCCTCTAACATTTTCAGGTTGTGTTAACTTGATACCAGTGCAACAAGTACATACCCCTTTTAATAATTTTGTACAATTATTTACTCAATCTAAACTTACTATTGTTTAGGACCCCTAGACTACTAAAAGGAATAAAATGTTATAAATGAAATTTTAAGTTAGCCATAATCTTTATAGAAAATAAAACTGTCTTTTGAAAAGCGCGGAGGATATACCGCGAAAGCCCTTTCCCGAGCGTAACCAACATCTAAATCCCTTATAAAAACTCTAGTATAAAAACCCGTTTATACATGAATATTTTTTCGATTTTTCTAAAATCAATTGGCGACTCTAATTTCAAAAAAAAAATATTTTTAAATTAGTTATGTTTAATTAATTTAAACTGAGTTTTGGCCAAACTATTATTTGGCCCCAGATTATTAAAATTTGAACAATATTAATTATATTTACATAATTAATTCCAAAAGCTCTCATTCATCATTTTAAAAATCTTTAAAAATTATATTTTCTTTTAAAAGAAGCCTGACACGCAAAACAAGGTTGAAATGCATTAAACCACGAGCCACCTCGCGATGTATTCCCCTGTATTGCTATGCGTCATTTACGACACGTGCTAATCTACGAAGGGGAGCCTATTCTTGGGGGTTTATAACTTTCTGGACAACTCTATTTTTGATTATGACATGAATTTTGATTTATTAAAAATAATTATGGCTATTTATAAATTTTTATTTATAACAATCCACCCTCATAATAGTCCATCTCACGGGGTTCTTCACCCAACAAGTATTTAGGTTTTATTCTGTATCTAGGCTCTATCCTAATAATTGCCTGAAACCAAACATGTATATCATTTGGGATTACGTGAAGGAGTACCAGATCAGAATTATGTACTCCTATCAATTATGTGAAGACCAATAATACCGGTGTATGACCGAGAGATGTTGCGTGTGGAAAAACTAGGAACACGGAGGGGATCCCTCTTGTCGGCTTTTACACATCCCTTAGAATACGACCTTAGCGCTGGTGGGGAGAGATTCCAACCCCAAACCTAGATAGAAACTTTATCACACAAAACTTGGTTACTTTACCTAACCATTGTTCGACATTCCCGGACAACAAAGCCTCGACTAGTTAGCCTAGTACGTTCTTATTTATCATACATGCATAAATATATAATAGATATACTAAAATCTCTAAGCATATTTGCTTTTATCAAAATCAAACGACATGTTTATCAAAATTGATTATACAATCACATAATAGCCTTGTTAGAAAACGAGGATCCATTCATGTGGACCCACCACTTCCACGAGTTAGAGTGGTACTACTAGGCCTATGAGCTCAACACTACTCATAACTACACTCATTTCCATCTATATCATAACTTTATGATGGAGATGCAACGCAAGTGGGATTTGGTGCACCGAGCCTTCATGTTGGGAGATCGCTAGATTTTCCCAATCATTTAAGAATTCAGAGCCATTATGATGATTGGCAACAAAAACATCATAAGGCTTAAGCCCTTCAAATAATCCATGTCTCTTAGGCAACTCATCCAATAAGAGTTCGGATACACAAGAACCACGACAAACAAGATTCTTGCCAGAACTAACTTGGATCTTCCTCATTGGATTAAAATGGCAAGTCAAACCGGGGAAATTCTGCTAAATTTCGGTACTTCTTTGCTCACCATGACAATCATGATAACTCATTTCTTTCTCACTCCCTTGAGCAATCTCCCTCCATCCTCGAAAATCTTGGAAGTGACCTATCATCTTAGGGTTCAAAATAAAGATCCCACCGGAATCATCCTAGTTGAGACATTACTAGGTCTGAACGAATTGTATTATTCCTACTCTCTCAATAAAAGAGGAGCTCCTATCATCCTCTATGTGTGGCTCCTGGAGAAAATGGAGCACATACCTTCTCCACTTCTGGACAAGGAAATGAATACCACCCTCTAGAGTCAATGATAGAGCTACACATTTACGATAATGGTTTATGTAATGAATGACCAACCCATAATTATTCTTATGGACCTTGAATGGATCAATATGTACTACATTAGTGAACTGTTTAAACAGTTCGGGTGAGACTGCATGCCTCCATGTCATGACTGTGCAGTGTCCATAGACAGGCCAATTGAACACAACGACTTCGCCGACTATCTAGAACTTTGGAATGATACTGTAAGGATGGGAATCCCAAAAGATAGGAAGGACTACCTAGACCAGATCATGGATGAATTCCACCGTCAGCAAGCATAAGAAGAAAGTGAAGGCTACGTCACCTCCACCAGCTATAGATGAACTCGCTCCCTTTGAAGAGGAGCTCTAATTTTATCCCTTTTTCTATAACGAGAAATGCGATAGTGTAATCAGTTAGCAAACCAAGAACCCCATAAATTTTGAACTTTATCGGGATTCTTTACAAAGAAAATATATAAAACCTTACGAGATGTTTATCTATAGGTCATGTTATTTGCATATGTATTTTCTTTTGTTGTTACAATAGAAATACTTGTTTTCTTCTACTATCGCAGTCATCCACGATGTCCATACTGACAGCCATAGAGTTGGTCCCCTGGACAAAGCACATCAATGCCAATTGATGGTACTTTGAAGACTATGGCCTCAACTCCATCACGAGATTCCTAAAATACCAAGTGAATTTTAACTTCATGATGGAGATGTAGCATAGGTGGAATCTCAACACACGATCCTATGTCCTCGGTAGTAGGACTATATGGACAACTATTAAAGAATTCAAGGCTATCTTGATGGTAGATAACAAAAACATTATACATCTAAAGCCATATATAGACTCAATGTCTATCGGAAGAATTCTACAAAAGGAGTATCGTTACTCCGAAACAACCTCCGATGCTATCATCTCTGGCATAAACATCAATTTCCAGGCTTGGGCCAAAATGGAAATCAAAATGAAAAAATCCCCATAAGAGCAGGATCATCTATGATCACAATGTCAGTCCTACTCTCTCATTTCTTCATCGATCCAGCAAACGATAAGCCTTTCTCAAGAATCGTTGAGGTAGCATACCAACTGCGAAATGGTAATAAAGATCATTTTGGTATTATCTTAGCAGAAACACTCATAGGCTTGAACAACTCACATGGATCATCCACTATGAGTAAAAGAGGTTCCCCTTACATCTAGATGTTTAACAAGCTCAAGCGCCTATCGCCAGTTTTGCCTGATGGCGTCTTTTCCCTTTCATTTAATACCAAAGAATGAGGGAAGCTCTACCCGAACTCCCAGTACATGACAATGATGAAATCTGGGACATTCTTCCTTGGTATTCCATCAAGAAAATGACTTTCATGATGGATGACAAGCCAATCGTTCTGCTCATGGGTTTGAAATGGATGACCTACTACAATACTCATGACCTGTTCAAGCGATTCGGCCATATCCACATCGAACCTGCTGTTGTATTAGATAGACCTATAAACTGAATGATTTTTGTATAATACCTCGGAAGATGGCACGATGCCTTTCAGTTGAATGTCCAAATAAAGCGAAGAAAGTATCTGTAACTCATCTACAACTAATATGAGAAAGCTCAGCAAACTGAAGAGGAAGAAGTCACTGATGTCGGAGTGGACTACGTCTGGACTTAAATGTTTTAAGTTTACGTCGCATACTTTTTCCCATTTAGACTCTTTTGTAAAATATCAATAAATGAGTTTGTCTGTAACAAACTTGCATGTTTATATACAACTCTGCGTTTGTTCTAATCAAATCACATCTCTAGGTTTCCTTTCATTGCCTTTGCATTTGTATTTTATTGCATAATCAGAATCATTATCTCTCTCTCTTCAAAATCACAGATCGTCAGTCACTTTGAACAAGTACGGCCCCACAAA
>NC_061867.1:13785648-13811271 GCF_907164915.1 Impatiens glandulifera | reverse complement strand
AATAACCAGGTTGAAGTAGATAAGATAAATCCAAAATTGAACAATTGTTGATATCAATCAACTATTTTTCATAAAACGGAAACATTCTACTAAAACCGGTCATGGAAAACCGCTTAGTACGTATGCACTCTGATCTGATGAAATGAATTTTTCCGGTTAACCTGAGATGAATAACCGAGTTTTCGTGCATGCTTTGATAAATGAAGCCTGTGATTAATTAAAAACAAGTCTACCTCAATCAAGATGACGACATGTGTCCATCATCAAGAGAGGGAAACTTACATCTTGTCAATAGATATTTTTCATCATTGCTATCTTAGTAATTATTAGATTTACCTTGGAAATAACCATTAGTTACTTCAACAAGTTAAGTCTATTTAATAGGCAATAACATCATCAGGCATGCTTAACTTCATTTAATACCAAGCCGAATCCACGGGCTATATAAACCATGCTTAATCTTTGTCAAAACATCACAAGTTCACTATTCACAAGAATCATCCTTGAGATAAAACCATCCTTTCTCTTTCACAAACAAACATGAACTCCAACCCTTTAGCCAAGAAGATCTTACTGGCAGATTTTGAATCAATCTATCAGTATGAGGATCATGAGGTCAAGGAGATGTTCTTAGCCATTGAAAGAAGTGGGCTAAGGAGTTTTCTTGAGAACAGATTTATCATCGACTACCTTGTGGTCGAAGAACTGTTCGAAACCGTGAAAGAAGTGCACCGAGAGATACTCGTTGCACAGGTTTACGGCCAAAAATTCCTTTTCAGCGAGACGGATTTCGCTGTCTACTGCGGTTTACCCAATGAAGGGGTAACCGACCTAACGTATTCATCGGTGACAATGGAAGAGATGTGTCGCCGGTTTTCTGGATCTAACATCCCGGTTAAGCCCTGGGGTGCTAAGAGTCAACTTTCTCACAAGTACCAGATTCTCTGCGAGATTCTGGGAAAATCTGTTTTATGCAGAGAGAAAAGTTACTACTACACTCAGAGGGTCTTCGAGATGATGATAGCGGTAACGGTTGGGACACCGGTCAACTGGTCCTGGATCATCTTCAGCAACCTGAAGAGGATGATTCTCTCCAACAAAACCGGATACGCTCCTCAGCTGAGCGGTTTCTGCGCAAGTCTGGAGATTCACACCGGAGCTTTCGTCACTCTGCATCCAAGGCACGTGCTCACCAAAGAACGAATGCAGGAGATGATCGACCGGTGGGAAGCAATCAAGGCTAGAAAGATTCAAGCGGCTGGGGCTTCAACCGCTCAAACAGCTGAATCATCGAACGTCTAAACCTGTCCTTTCTCTTGTCTTTCTTTTCCTTACAAAACCGGTACTTTTAATGTACTACCGGTTTTTGTACTTCAATTAATGAAAAAGATTTCATTCCTTTTCCAAGTCAAAATCTACAACATTCAATGCGTCGTATCAAAAATATATCATTATATCCTTGAAAATATAAACTTCAAAAGCATGCCTGATTTGACAAGACTTGCTTTTATTCCCTTGGAAAACCACAAAATCATTAATACCTAAGCATAAACGGCTAGATTTTCAAATCTCAGCATTAAATGCCCTCATTCACTCCAGGCTATAAAAGGGGTTCAACCTCCATCTTTCAACTCACGCCTTCAAGCATTCCTCTCTCTAAGAATTCAAAAGCTTAAGAATTCTCCTAAGTCTTCCTCACTCCCTCTTCATCATGTCTACTGAAATTAGAAACACTCTGATCATCGACTTTGAGGACATCAAGCACAGTTCTTACTATGAATGCATCTTTGAACACATCATAGCTTCTGGCCTGAAAGGTTTCCTTAAGGGTTCGGACCTCATTCTCGTGGATGAGGTGTGCGAATTCTTCAACAACGGTCACGTTCTGGATGATGGCAGCATTCGCACCATCATCGATGGCCAATTCCTCCAGTTCTCTGAGGAAGAATTCGCCACTTTCTTTCACCTTCCAACGGAAGGTTTCTCCGACTTTCCGACGCCGCATCTACCGGCTAAAGAAATCTTCTTCAAGATCTTCTCTTCTTCCTACGCTCCTGTCAAGGACTTTGGGAAGAAAGAAGACCTCGCTCCCCATTATCAAGTCTTTCAAGACTTGGTCCAACGGTCTATCATAGGCCGAATGCCCAACCAAAACTACAGCCGGGAGGCATTCGACATTATGATAGCCATCATCCGAGAAACCGATATCAACTGGTCATCCTATCTATTCAATAAGCTGAAGCTGCTTATGACTGGTAAGAGGGGAAAGATCAGCTACGCCCCTCAGATCACCCGATTCCTCATGTCTAAACGTCGCAACCTTGGAAAAGGTGTTCCGGTTGGATCTTTCAACACCATCACTATAGACATGATCTATAAGTGTATGTGTAGGATCAAGGAACGGTCTCCTCAGAACACCATCGACAAGTGGTACGAAAGAAGGCTGGAGGGAGGATGGTTCACCGAATAAACCTCTTTCCTTATTCTATTTTCCGGTTTCTGGTCATTTTGTTGTACGACCAGAACCGCTCATATGTCTCTCCTACATTAATGAAATATTTTGGTTTTCGATTTTTCAACTCCATTGTTTCATTCCGGTTTCTCAAACTCATACTCAAAATTAAAGTTAACTTAACTAGCTTCCGGTTAACAAAGTATCAATAGAAACCGGAATTTCAGGCAAAAATAAAAATCTGAAAAACCATAACCGCCCATGGTTTTACCTTTCAAAATTTACCGCCCATCAAAATCAGCCTTTACCGCCGAAAGCTACGGCAGTAACTTTTGGAGGGAAAATTGGCGCCAAAAACACCAAAATGACGGTTCATCTTCAAAACTGCCTGGAACCGCCATCTATATAAACTTAAATCAGCCCATTCAACACATGCGCTTTCTCTCTCTAAAAATTTCCAGAACTTCAAAGATTCTCTCTCCGATCATCATCAATCTTCATCTCTCTTTCTCAAAAATTATCAATGGATCTAGGCAAAGCCCCATTTCAATGGATGTTGCAGGTTGATTTTGAAGACATCGATCAGCACGCTGAAGACAAAAACAAAGTTGTTCTTCAACTCCTTCGAGATTCTGGGTTGGAGAAGTTCCTCTCTGGTCCGTTCACCATCTACCCGGCGGCGGTGACGGAGTTCCTAGCGACGGCAACACTGTTGAAGAGAAAAGTATCGGCTACCGTCAACGGGAAGGCGGTTCTTATAACTGAAGAAATTTTTGCGGAGGCTCTCGGTCTGCCTAACACAGGTTCGGACCTAAAGTTCGACTTAACCGACGCAGAATCAAATGCTGCCCGGTTGGTTGTATCCCTTTCAGGTCAGGACCTGGTGCTCCACAACAGCCGGAAAATCAAGTTGAAACCGGAATACAAATGGCTGGTAACCGTCATCTCCAAATCGCTCCAAGGAAAGGGAGGTAACTTTGATAATCTCACAAAGTTTAAACTGAGAATGCTGTTAGCCATCGTTCGCAACGATAAGGTGGACTGGGGTTACGTATTATACGAAGAATTCTGTCAAATGGTAATCAAGAAAGAAGGCCGGGTGCAGGCCTATGCTATGCAAATCGTGAAGATTCTTGAGTTCCTTAATGTGGAACTAGGTGAAGGCGTGCCGCTTCCGATCTCAAACATTCTTGACTCTGAATCAGTAGCGGAGAAACCGGAGAAGACGATCAAGCCAAAAACCTCAAAAACAAAGTCATCCAAGGGAGCCAGCTCATCGGTTCCGGTTGAAGAAGAAACTAGACAAAGGAAACCGTCCAGAAAAGCGGTTGAGGCAGAAGCTCAACCAACCGAAAAGGAGGAAGAAGGTATCAGCGAAGAAGAGCGCAAAGAAACCGGCGGACTCCGAGAGAACGCTCTCCTCGGACAATCCACCGAAACGAACCGCAGATGTCTTCCAGCCAATCCCCATCAACACCGTTGTCCCAACTCCTATTCCATCTGATTCTCCAAAGCAAACCGAATCTTCGGGGAGCGAGGAGAACAAGTCAAATTCAATGGAGGAAGCAGAGAGAAATGTTGACTCTGCAACCTCCAAGTCACCAAGCAAGCAAGCCGAAGAAGTATTAGCCGAAGTGGGTTTGAATACTTCAGAAGCCATCCAGAATGTGGTCCAAGAGATCACAAAAGAAACCGAAGAAGACGACGTTTCTAGTCGTCGGAAGCCAGAAAATCAGGTTGAAATACCTGATCAACCAAAAATCCAACCGGTCGATGAGACGACCAAGTCAACAGAAACCGCACCTCCGGCTCAGGAGGTAAACATTGAAGAAAGGGAACCTTCCGGTTCCGCTCAAAACAAGACAGCTCCAGAAGGTTCCAATCCAAGAGACAAAGGCAAAGGCATTCTTATTGAAGAGTCAACTGAAACCGGAACGGGCACGCTGCAGATCGACCCTCAGACTGAAGCCACAACCGGAGACGAATATGAATACACCTTGGAGCAAGAGAATGAACTATATGATGAATTTATTCAAGATATGAATAAAGGTGCAAGTGAAGCGCTGGCTCCATATATCCGGTGGGTGAAGCTCCGAAGTGAGACCAAATTATCCGACATGCTTCCAGGTTTCAGTGGAAACAAGCAATGGGACGCACTCATCCAGCTAGAAGAACAGGCACTCGAGTTAGCCAACACCCAACTAATCCAACCGGCACTCAACAAAGCTCCGGTAATTCTTGAAAACGTGCGGTTACAGGCTGTTGAGAATGCCTTTCAAGAATGCCAAGGAAAAACTCTAGAACCAATTGAAATGAAAATGGCAGAACGATTCCTTGAGGTACGAGACCGGCTTGTGCAAAGCTTCGAACGCCTTGATAAGAAATGGTGGGAGTCCTGCCAACGCCAATTCAACAATCCCGAGCTATATCAAAGTAAGCCTTTCTTTCTAAGTGGGGAAACATCCGGCACATCTGAAAATCCGGAACAAGAAACCGCTCAACCTATCAAAGCTCTAGACATCGATCAAATTAAGCAAGCAGTAGCGGAAACCGTTGATTCATGCCTAGGGAATTTCAAAGCGGTAACCGAAGAAAGAATCTCAGCCGCTGAAGATAAAATGGTAAGCTCCCTACAAACTATGATGGATAAATCAATGCAAACAACGGTTCAAGCCATGATCTCCGAGTCTGTCAAAGTCACAACCGCTCCACTTTTGGACATGTTGCAAGCAATGGCAATCCAGATCGGTGAAATGTCCAAAGCTCAAGTCGGATCAACCCAAACTCAAATCGAAAAAGATGCTGAAACCGCACGGAAGCTGCAAGAAGAAGAAATTGAAAGAGAACGGGTTCAGAAGGAACTGGAGGATAAAGATCATGAACTGGCCCAAAAATGCAATGAAGAGGAGCAGGCTAACGCTCAGGAACCGGTACAGGGTCATTCATCTCATTCCATGAGTACACGGAACAAAAAGAAACGAAGCGCTGTTAAAGACGTGATAAGAAGGGCAGAATTGAAGACAGCGGAACCGGTTGCGTTAAATGCGGAACCGCTTGATGAAGAAGAAGAAGAGGATCTGGAGGAACTTAACAGAAGAAAAAGAAGGACAACCGAAGAATCCACTGCAAACCCAAGCTTCAGACCTCTGACTGTTCCACCACGTCCACCGCCAAAACCAGCTTGCGCCAACTTCAACCTTAGGAAAAAGGTCCCCGGTCACTCAAGTGTGTGGGCAGGTGTGGTGATAGATGCTGACAGACGTGCTAGAGAGCACAGAGCTAGAATAGAAGAAGCAAGGAAACGTCTGGACAAAGAGCTTGAAAAAGAGCAAAACAAGGGGGGACCATCCAAGCCTTAAACTCTATTTCCATAATTAGTTTGAACAATTATGTTTTTAATGTGTTTCAGAACTTGGTTACTTTTGCTAACTTCTATATTTCTCAAACATACTTTCTATATTTCTCAAACATACTTTCTATGTTTCTCAAAACATACAAGTTCATCTACTCCTCATATTTTTCAAAAACATACATCAAAATCAAACACATGTTTTCCAATCACGTTTCTCTCAAAAACAAAATTCGTAAAACCGGCCACACATTACAATTTTTGAATATTTATTCTAAATAATCAAAAAGGGAGAAATTGATAGAAAAATTAAGTAGATTAATTTTCTTGGAACCGGCCACACATTACAATTTTTGAATATTTATTCTAAATAATCAAAAAGGGAGAAATTGATAGAAAAATTAAGTAGATTAATTTTTGGAACCGGCCAGATAAACTAAACAGAAGTTAAATTTCATGTGCAGGTACTGAACAAAACGGAACCGGAAATCAGGTGTTCAGAAAATGGTCGTTACCACTTCAAAGAAACCGGAGTCAAGAGATCAAGTTAAAGGATCACAGGAACCGGTATTTCTATCTCAAGCAACCGGCTAACGAAGAACAGAACAAATCATACTTCAACCGGATCATAACGCATAAAGACACAGAAACCGGAAAGTACAGCTCAAGAGTCAGAAAATTCAAATCTCAAGAGTGACGTACCATGACGGAAGAAACGTGTCTCGAAAGAATAATAGAAGATCAGATCCGATCAGAAGCATGGAGGAAAGCAATGATGCCTTGGTGATCTGATGCTGACGACCGGAAGCGGATGTTCAACACGTGTATCAATCTGAAAACCGGTTATGTCATCATCCGCTCAGAGTCATCTGCATGAACGCCAGGTGTTGAGGAAGTTGAAGCGTGCAAGCAACCCTTCTGCAAACAGGCGTGATGACGATCAACCAATCCAGAAGTGAGAGAAGAAAGTAGCCGTTAGCTACTTTCAGCTATAAAAGGAAGATCAATCGTCTTCATTAAATGCCAGTTCTGCAAGTGACGGATTACGAAAATAAAGTATCAAAGCATTTAATTCTAGAGAGATAAACAGTGTTATTTTCTAAAACCGGTTTGCCTAAAACCGGAAATCCTTGTGTGTGATTATTGTGTTGTGTTATATTACATCAAAGCGTGAGTTTGGTGTAAACCGGCGAGTAGCGAAGTTGGGCTCGACCGGAAGTGTAAATTGTAACTCTAAAGAGTTAGTGGAGATCTTTCTCATAACCTGAGAGGAAGGGGTGACGTAGGAGGGTTTGCTCCGAACATCCATAAACAAATTCCTTTGTCTTGTGCTCTTTCATTTTACTTTCATTTTCCGCTGTCTTACCGTAAACCGCAAATCAATCATACTTCCAAAACCGGTCACTCACTCTCGTTAAATATCCTCCTTCTTAAACATCATCTAAAGTCGCAAACGTTGCTTCAACCTGAAATAGACACTTCCGCCCTTGAACACCGGTTCAAGAGTCTGTGACAGGTTGTGCAGTGCTGAGAACGGTTTTAGTCTCTAACCGGACTATCACCAAGTAGTGTGTGTGTTGTAAGCGGCCACCCTCCCGAAACCGGAAAAACAACCCCGGTCCCCCAAGGGCGTCCCCGATCCTAACAGTTGCCAATCATCATAATGGCTCTGAATTCTTAAATGATTGGGCAAATCTAGCGATCTCCCAACATGAAGGCTCGGTGCACCAAATCCCACTTGCGTTGCATCTCCATCATAAAGTTATGATATAGATGGAAATGAGTGTAGTTATGAGTAGTGTTGAGCTCATCGGCCTAGTAGTACCACTCTAACTCGTGGAAGTGGTGGGTCCACATGAATAGATCCTCGTTTTCTAACAAGGCTATTATGTGATTGTATAATCAATTTTGATAAACATGTCGTTTGATTTTGATAAAAGCAAATATGCTTAGAGATTTTAGTATATCTATTATATATTTATGCATGTATGATAAATAAGAACGTACTAGGCTAACTAGTCGAGGCTTTGTTGTCCGGGAACGTCGAACAACGGTTAGGTAAAGTAACCAAGTTTTGTGTGATAAAGTTTCTATCTAGGTTTGGGGTTGGAATCTCTCCCCACCAGCGCTAAGGTCGTATTCTAAGGGATGTGTAAAAGCCGACAAGAGGGATCCCCTCCGTGTTCCTAGTTTTTCCACACGCAACATCTCTCGGTCATACACCGGTATTATTGGTCTTCACATAATTGATAGGAGTACATAATTCTGATCTGGTACTCCTTCACGTAATCCCAAATGATATACATGTTTGGTTTCAGGCAATTATTAGGATAGAGCCTAGATACAGAATAAAACCTAAATACTTGTTGGGTGAAGAACCCCGTGAGATGGACTATTATGAGGGTGGATTGTTATAAATAAAAATTTATAAATAGCCATAATTATTTTTAATAAATCAAAATTCATGTCATAATCAAAAATAGAGTTGTCCAGAAAGTTGTAAACCCCCAAGAATAGGCTCCCCTTCGTAGATTAGCACGTGTCGTAAATGACGCATAGCAATACAGGGGAATACATCGCGAGGTGGCTCGTGGTTTAATGCATTTCAACCTTGTTTTGCGTGTCAGGCTTCTTTTAAAAGAAAATATAATTTTTAAAGATTTTTAAAATGATGAATGAGAGCTTTTGGAATTAATTATGTAAATATAATTAATATTGTTCAAATTTTAATAATCTGGGGCCAAATAATAGTTTGGCCAAAACTCAGTTTAAATTAATTAAACATAACTAATTTAAAAATATTATTTTTTTGAAATTAGAGTCGCCAATTGATTTTAGAAAAATCGAAAAAATATTCATGTATAAACGGGTTTTTATACTAGAGTTTTTATAAGGGATTTAGATGTTGGTTACGCTCGGGAAAGGGCTTTCGCGGTATATCCTCCGCGCTTGTCAAAAGACGTTTTATTTTCTATAAAGATTATGGCTAACTTAAAATTTCATTTATAACATTTTATTCCTTTTAGTAGTCTAGGGGTCCTAAACAATAGTAAGTTTAGATTGAGTAAATAATTGTACAAAATTATTAAAAGGGGTATGTACTTGTTGCACTGGTATCAAGTTAACACAACCTGAAAATGTTAGAGGAAGGTATTATAATTTAAAAATAAATTCAAACTGGGACTTATCTGAAAATATTTGTTTTTGGGAGACATCCCGATATTTTTTTTTTGACATCGAGAAACCATTTAAAAATGGAGCGGAGTTCCCAAAATTATAAAAAATAATTTTGGGTTTTCAAAAGTGAAACCAACAGGCCTTAGGATCAGAATCCTAGGGCTTGGGTTCGTTTAGATCGATTTGGGCTTGGTCGGGCTCGGGAAGCTTGTTCTCGGACTTGGGTTACTTGGTTAGGGTCCTAAGTATTAGGTTAGGGTCATAGGTCTTGGGTCAAGAAAAGGCTCGGTCCTAGGTATAGGGTTAGGGTTAATTCTACCTGTCCTAGGTGAAGATATGGCTTAGTCCTAGATTAGAGTTGGGGTTAAGTCTACAGGTCCTAGGTCAAGTTAGGGCTCGATCCTAGGGTTAGAAACATCGTCCTAGGATAAGAGGAGGGCTCGGTCCTAAGCTGAAAAACTTTGTCGGATTCTGTAGTAATAGGTTCGAAAAAACGGTCCTAGGCTAAGGGGAGGACTCGGTCCTAAGTTATAAAACTCGGTCATTGGTCTTAGTACTGGGCTAAGATTTCTAGGTCAGAATCTTTGATCCCTGCTCAAAAACATTGGTCCTAGACTCAAGAACATCGGTCCTTGGTCTCGGACCCGGGCTCAATTTTTTCGGTCGAGATCCTCGGTCCCGGACTAAGATCCTCGGTCCTAGGCTAAGAAATGCGGTCCTTCGCGTGGGATCAAGAGAACCGAGGTGTTCTTGTTTTATTTAAAGTTGCAGGTGCCATAAATTTTGATCTAGATCATAAAATCAAGATATGTAAGTTGTAGTTAGTTCATATGATTATGAAGAACAAAAGCCCTAATATAAATCATGATAATTGGATCTTAACAAAATTTAATTTCTAAAAACTATTTCTAGGTGGGATCTTTTAAATTAGGTCATTTCAAGGTCTGAATATTGTTCCATTATCTTTGAAATGATGAATATAGTTGAACGCAACTAAAACAAGAACATTATTCAAATATTAAAACAGTTTTCGAAGATTAAATCAAAATCTAAAATTTTTCAAAGATACAGTTTGATCAAACATGATCAAAACGATGTTACAGTCATTGGGAATTCATCCCAACATGTTTACAAACATGTTTAGCAGCTATTGAATCAAAAATCTAGATTAAACTAAAAAACACGAAATTTTACAAAATCCAGTTTTCAAACTTATTTTTCAAAATTTTTTATTTAGGTTGATTTGATCTGATTTATTTCAAAAGAAAGTTCATAAATGATATAGGGATTAATTCTATACAAAGAAATCACATGAACAATCCCTATAACATATCAAACTGATCAAACTAAAAAAAATTGAAAAAAAATTAAACTTTCAATTACAATCGAATGACAAAGCTTATACACATACCAACAATTGGAGAACACTCCTTGGTTTTGTTGGAGGCTATCCAAAAGCCTGGATCGAAAGCTGTGGTGGCCGGAGAAAGTCTGCACATAAATTGTTCTTGGCCGAATGCTTCAAACTTTGATTTAGTCTGTAATTGTTTGATGTTGTTCGATAATGTTGTAGAAAGCACCTACATGTATAAGGGTTCTATATATATAGAGAAATGATATATACAACACCTTTATACAGCACCTACCTGATTTGGCAAGAAAGAGAAAATATATCTTGAAAAAATTACAAGAGAGAGAAAAATATTTTCTCTTTCTTGCCAAATCAGGTAGGTACTGTATAAAGGTGCTGTATAAAGGTGTTGTATATATCATTTCTCATATATATATATATATGTGTGTGTGTGCGCGCGCGCGAACCACCATTCTTGAATGCACCTATGGCATTTTAGTATCGGAGGGTGTTTGTTTTCTTTCCATCACTCAAATTTGAGTTGATGTTGCGTTTTGTTTTGTTTTGTTTGGCATCCAGATTATCCTAATAGATTTTTTCGCGTCTAATTTTTATAATCCAAAAAATACTCTCAATCGTTGTCGGGTTGTTTGTTTCTCATACCCTCCAATTATGTTAGTGATTATTTCTTGAGTCTGTGTCTGTCCCCGTCCCCTTCTTAACAGCAAAGGAGACGAAATAATCGTACCTAGAGTTATATTTCATTTTTTCAATAAAAAGTTACTCAATTTGATCTCTCATATGTAAGACTCTTATAAGTATCCTCCTATGATTTTTATAGATTTCTCACTAGTTCGGCCATAAATGTGGATGATCCATTTTCACTTGGCATGGCATTTTCCGACGGCGTTTACCAACACTCGGCTAAGGATAATTTTAATTGCCGCTTAGAATATTATGTAGAGATTTTTCTAACACCGTTTCATTAGTTCATTCGGCTTGTTCTACTTCAATAATCATCGTTCAAGAACTCAAATGAGCTCAATTTTAGAGTAATCCTCAATAAATCGCAGATTTTTTCCGTTGGAGTTTTACTTTCATAAATTGTTTATGCAATTTGTTATCTAGATCATCAATTATTTATTTTAATTTTGTAGACGTTATCTTGTATTATTTACTAATTAATTTCTCATATGTAATTCTTATTTGAATTGAATGAGAATTAACTTCTTTTTTAATAGTTTCAAAACTTTATTTTATGGATTGCAATGGGTACACGTATACCCGATACCTGAAGGTACCCGATGGTCGAGGTCAGATATTTTAAATCGGGGTCGGGGATGGGAACAGTAAAAAGTTATCTAATCTGGTTCGGGGTCGGGGATAGAGAGTGTGTCAAACTCAAACCCGAAACCAAATACTCATCTATATTAATATAAATGTATATTAATTATTTTTTTTTTATTAATGAGGTAATTTTTCAAATTCTTAAGGATTACAATAAATATATATCATTTATTATATTATTACCCACACCAACAAAAATATTAATCAACTATTCATCTTTACATTTTTTTTAATAACAAAATATTATTTCTCTACTTATTCTTTATCTTCAACATTATTCATTATCTCTAGTTTTTTTAGTATTATTCTTTCTAATTTTTTCAACATTTATTTTCTGTAATCTTTTCTTCATTTCTAATAACAACAATGTTATTATATATTATTCAACCACTACAACATAATTATTGGTAAGTAATTTTTTTTTTGATATCATTAAGTTTAAAATTATATTTTTTATTTTTCACAATCTAAAATCTTATAAATATTTAATCGGGTAATGAGGTACCTGTCGAAATCGGGTACCCGCCGAATCGGGATGTGATATTAATAGAGATACTCGCCGGGTTCAAAATCGGATAGTAAAATAAAAATTGGATTTGGAGATAGGTACCGTTATTTAGGAGTGTTCATCGGTTGGGTTTCGGGTTATTCGAATTCCTCAATTCGGTTTCTTCGAATTTTTTTTTCGTCAATTCGAAAACCGAACCGAATTCGAATTTTATATTCGGTTTGAACTTCGAATAATTCGAATTCAAACCGAATTCAATTTTCTTTTATTTTAAACCTAGGGTCTATACCATGGTATGGTACTATTCTACCACTAGACCACTAGTGTTTTTGTTTCTGTTTTTTCTTTTATTATAAATCTTAATTCAAAATATTCTAGTTTGATTATTTTGAACTTATTCTTAAGTTAAGTTTGGAAGAATAAATAATAAAAAATGAATTCGGTTTTCGGTTTGATTTTCGAGTTGAAACCCAAACTCGAAAACCAATTCGAAAACCGTATTTGAATTCGAATTGGTTTGAAATTCGATTCGAAAACCGAAAATGAAATTCGAATTCGGTTTATTCGAATTCGGTGAATTCGAATTCGGTCGGATATTCGGTTCAGACCAAATATTGAACACCCCTACCGTTATTTCGGTATATTGAAATCTCGATATGATATAAGTAACATAGAGATCATACTGAATATTAACGATATCGTAATTTCGGGAAGATGTCTGTATTATACGGTTTATATCGAATAGTCATAAAGTTTTATTATGTTTTGATTTAATTTTAAAAGATTAAATTTTTATAGTTAAATTAATTTTGAAAAGGTTTAGAGAAGTAATAAATATATTAAGATTAGGGAAAAAATATATACTTTTAGAGTTAGGCTTCAAATCAATTTAGAATTTTTTTTTTTGGTTAAGATCGATTGATTATTTGATTGGGCTGAAAAGACAGTAAGTAAGAGAATGTAATTCTGAAAATTAAATTAAAATTTAATTATTTAGAAGTATTATAATGTATATATATATTTTTTTCATTATTGGTATCATGCATACCTTATAACTTTTCTGTATACTCAAAATATATATATTTGATATTTTATCGTATATTATTTTCGTTATATACTAAAAATAACGATAATTTTCTACCATGACCATTTTCTCATTTAGGTATATCCACAAATTGGATAATTGTCCTTTTATATATGTCATTCTTTCTTTCATTTTTGTCACTCAAAATTTTGTTTACAAATACTGCAATTCAAAATTATTCTTTAATGATTAATTAAAAACTCATAATTATATTAATTTTTTAAGGAAAAAAATTATATGAGAATATACTTATTGATTCAAAAATATTATTAGTTTATTGTATTATTTGAATTTATATTATCAAAATAATCTAATCATTTTGACATATTCTTGATTTGAACAAACTATAATTATATTATATATATTCTAATTAGATTAATCCTCAAATTTATAATCTTTTAAATATATGTTATCAAATAATGATTAGGATTAGGTCACAAAATCTATATATATATAATAATGCTTAATTTTTAAAGTGTCCGGATTGCCGGATCGAGAGCTGTGGTTAATTTAGATATATGTAAGAGTAAATGGATACTTTGGTCGGATTGTGGGTTGATCCGCCATAAACTTAAAACGGTTAAAAATAAAATAAAAAATGATATATATATGGTTCGAACTTTCAACCTAACAAAAATAAGTACAATCTTTTAACCAACTAGGCTAATAACACTTTACATTTTAAATTTAACCCAAAATTTGATAAACGCGTGACATTTTAACAATATAAGTTCAACTTTTTAACTAACTAATCTATATATATATAATGATGCTTAATTTTTAAAGTCCGGATTACCGGGTCGAGAGCTTTGGTTAATTTGGATATATGTGAGAGTAAATGGATACTTGGGTCGGATTGTGGGTTGACCCGCCGCCCATAAACTTAAAACGGTTAAAAATAAAATAAAAAATGCTATAGATATGGTTCGAACTTGCAACCTAACAAAACAAGTACAACCTTTTAACCAACTAAGCCAATAACACTTTATATTTTAAATTCAACCCAAAATTTGATAAACGCGTGACATTTTAACAATATAAGTTCAACTTTTTAACTAATTAATCTATATATATATATATATAATGATGCTTAATTTTTAAAGTGTCCGGATTGCCGGGTCAAGAGCTGTGGTTAATTTGGATATATGTAAGAGTAAATTGATATTTTGGTCGGATTGTGGGTTGACCCGCCCATAAACTTAAAACGGTTAAAAATAAAATAAAAAATGCTATAGGTATGGTTCGAACTTGCAACCTAACAAAAACAATTACAATCTTTTCACCAATTAAGCTAATAACACTTTATATTTTAAATTCAACCCAAAATTTGATAAACGCGTGACATTTTAACAATATAAGTTCAACTTTTTAACTAACTAATATATATATATATATATATATATATATATATATATATATATATATATATATATATATATATATATATATATATATATATATAATGATGCTTAATTTTTAAAGTGTCCGGATTGTCGGGTCGAGAGCTGTGGTTATTTTGGATATATGTGAGAGTAAATGGATATTTGGGTCGGATTGTGGGTTGACCTGCCCATAAAAATTTTACCGTAATATTTTTTACATGGTTTTTTATATTATTACTCGTGCAAATGTACGTGATACATGCTAGTTGTCTTAATGCTTAATATTGTCTTAAAGTAATAATATGCGACATATATGTGAAATGTATCAACAAGTATGGAAAATCTTACTATAAAACACATTATACAAAATTTTGTCATTTTAATGTTGATAATAATGTGGTAAATACAATGGAATCAGATAAAATTCAAACTAAAATTGAAATAGCTCATTTAAAATATTTTGTTACTATAAATTGTGTGAAAACATAATCAATGCTGCACTCATTTAAAAGATTATACATAATCAAAGATGCACTCATTTAAAATATTATATTTATTTGTTACTATAAAATGTGTCAAAACAAAATTAGTGCACAGATCAAATTGTTAAAAATAAGGTCTTAATTTTGTTAAATGTTGATTCTTGTAAGAATCACAAATTTACACTTTAACTATTGAGAAAGATATTCATACTTTAACTATTGACAAAGATAAATAAATATAATTGAAAAACTAATCATTCTAAACATTTTAAAGTTTTTAAACTCATTTAAAAGGTTACCGTTATTTATTTCAATAAAAAAAATATATTTCAAAAAACGAGAATCAACAGTGCACCGACAAGAGACTTGAAATAAGATCTTAAGTTCGAAGCATGTTGAAAGCGTTTTGATTGAAATGTGAATTTGACACAAATTCACAAATTAATTAAATGCTTTCAATATGAATCGAACCTCGGACCTTAAGTGGTTTAACTACCACTTAATCCAAGTCTCTTGCCACTGAACTACCAAGCCCGTTGGTTTAAAATTCAATTATTAGACGCGCTATCGCTTTGAATATTAATACAAATACAAATAAATTGCATTTTGATAGAGGTGAATGATAAAATGTTTTTGTTTAAAAAAAATATTCTAATTAAATGGTAAAAACTTGTATAAGTTAATATACAGTTAAAATATTTATTTAGCATATATTCTGATAATTAATTAAAAGCCTTCTGAATATCCCCCCATGAATTGGTTACTATAAAATAATAAATGTAGGCATCCTTATAAAATAAATTTATTACAATGGAGATTGGATATACTAATTTAAAAACATAATACAAATATATATTTTTAAATATTCAAAAATAAAAATCATACCTAATTTCGAAACAAACATAAAGTGAGCATAAATAAAGAGTAACAGGTGGGTCTCGCCCGTGGTATTAGGGATGACAATAGGTACCCGTATGCTCGATACTCATAGGTATTCGATGGTCAGGTTCGAGTATTTTAAATCGAGTTTTGGGCCGAGATCGGGCATGGGGAGGGGGAGAAGGAGAAGGTACTTAGTCGGGTACGGGGTCAAGGATGGGGATTGTACGAAACCCAAATCCGATACCCGATTTTATTAATATTAAAAGTATATTTTTTTATATTAAAACTTAATATTACTTTTCAAAATTTTCATCATTACAAATGTCCCATAAATACATCATCTAAGTCAGTCTTATTCACACTCCACTCCAAATATCATCAAAAATACACTCCACTCCATCTTTAAATTTTTTATATTACCAAGAAAATATTCTCTACATAAATCTTGATTTTAATTTACTTCAATATCAAAATATTAAATATTTTCATCATTATTCATATTTAATCTTTTAACTTATTTTCAACTTTCATTTTATTTTATTTTTCACTCTAGTTTATCTTCTCAATATCTATCAAATGAGTATGTAGATAAGTAATATTTTTATTTGTATTTTTAATATTTTGATATTACTAATTTTAATTTTTTTTTTCTAAAACTTTATATTCTCATAATTAATTTTTTTAATCGGGTAATGGGGTACCCGTCAGGGATCGGGTACCCGACGAATAAGGAATGAAGATAAAAGTAGAGATATCTGTCAGGCTCGAGTTCGGGTAGTAAAATCTAAATCGGGTTCAGGGATGAGTACTTAACTACCCAGCAGGTAGAGTATCTGTTATCATCCCTACGTGGTATATATAGGGTATTGGGTTAGGTAATAGGCTAATAACAGTTCGAGTTTTTGTTTATTTTTATTTTATTTAAATAAATAAAGTTATGTTATTTCTAAGAATATATATATATATATATATATATATATATATATATATATATATATATATATATATATAGATATATAGATAAAGTTGGAGAGATGAAATTGTGTAAAACCAAACACAAATCATGACAATTTAAATCTGATTTGAATGTTCATATAAATTGAATGGAACAAAGATGATATTTGTCTTTCCTCTCCTTCTTAACACTAAGAAAAACAAAATAAAATAATTAAACTTATATTAATTTATAATTATACTATTTATTTATAATTTAATTATTTTAGTTAGAAGATCAAAATATTATATTTTACATATATAATATAAACGGTTTTATGATGAAATTATCCTTACTCTAATACTGTCAAGCTTGCGCACAGGAGTTTTTCAAACCAATCTAATCTAATCTAGAATGAAAAAAAGGTAAGTTTATTCGTGTCCCAGTTCACTCTCTGCAGAAATTAAAAAATCTAACAGGATGATCACAACATATGGACATTACAAAATAAGGGTGAATCCATGATTTTGTTTTTATATGGGTCAGGTAACAAATGAACTTAATGAATCGATTCACGAATACTCGATTTAAATAGAAAATTTATATCTTTAAAATTTATCTTTTATTATTAAAAATATAAAAATAAAACAAATTTTTTTTATGAACTTTAACAAATTTAACAAATTTTTACATATTATAATATTTAAGATGCAACTTCTGTTATTTCTAGAAAAAAATCATTTATTATATTAGTTCGATAATTTTTTGGTAATTTTTTTTATTTACGTATTTTATATTTTTATTGTTTTATTTAAATGATTCTTATTATTTTAATATAGATATACCATTTAAACAAAATATTGAAGTTCAATGACAAAATGTCGTGATACTCATACATCAACATTTAGGATCCTAATTTTAGGTAAAACTAAAAATGAAGAAAACCCTATATACACAATTCCTTCAATATACACATGAGCTTCTTTCCAACTATAAAAGGGGAAATAATGTTAGGATAAGATAATTGAACATTTCAGTAGTACAAAAAACAAACATAATCATAAGCAAATATAAAAGAAAGTAACATGTGAGTTTAAGATACAGAACAAATTTATTAGTTTATTTTTGTGTTTGCCATTTCTCCTCTTCTTTTAAATTAAACCCGACGATTTTGCGTCCGTCGATGGGGCTGTATTATTCCATGACGTTCCAATTTCCTATATATAAACTCCTTTAAGTTGATGATGACATGCCACATTTTAAAAAGGGCCATCCCACACCCTGAAGTTATTCCTCCAATGGTAATACTCTTGAAAAGAGTTGTTCGATGTCTTTTTGGTGTTGTCATTGTAATAGACACGGTATAAGTGAAAATCACTGACAAAATGTTAAGCCACATGATTGTCACAGGAAGTTTCATTACAATTCCTTTTCCCGAAGGCAGACCCATAAGTAGTAATAAAACTGTGATCAACGACCCCATCAATGCAATAGTGTTGGACGCAAGGAAGTGTGTGTTGTTTTTGGCACAATTAGAATCCCACATCGGAAGATGATGGGAGTGAAAGAAGTTTCTTAGTA
This sequence comes from Impatiens glandulifera, assembly GCF_907164915.1. Lineage (NCBI taxonomy): Eukaryota > Viridiplantae > Streptophyta > Magnoliopsida > Ericales > Balsaminaceae > Impatiens > Impatiens glandulifera. The sequence goes on along the minus strand of NC_061867.1, from coordinate 13,792,742 downwards.
TATATAAAAGAAACTATATTCACAATTAGAATAAATCCCACATCGGAAGATGATGGGAGTTGGGGAAGTATCTTAGTGTATAAAAGAAACTCTCCCCTCTTTGGTTTATTGCACCCAAATTTGTATCTCTTCTTCCTTATTAATTGATAGCCTTAGTGCTCGGAGACGTAGGCAACATTTTGGTCGAACTCCGTTATCAAATTCTGTTAGTGTGTTCATTCTTTTGTTTTCTTCTTTTGTGGTTCTGTTAGGGTTTTTCTCAACAATGTGTACACGCGGGGATAGTAATAGGCCATAATAGATTCTCCTGCTTTGTGTTCAACCGAGCTGTCTTGCCAAGTGCCACCGGGCGGGTTGACCCCAGCTTGAAACGTCATTGTTGCTGTTAGCGATGCCAATACTATGAGCACATTTCTCTTCTCACTTAGCCATTTATCTTGATTGACATTCTTTCTACTCCTTGCTCCGTTTTGCTTGAGAATTTCTATCATATTATCTCTTATATCGGTACGTTCTTCTAATTGTAATGCGATGTCCAATGGCGTGTTCCCAATTGCATTCATATGACATTTACTTTTACTCTATTTCTTTCAAACATGTATGTCAAAGCCTACAAATTTGATCCAAAATACAAGTCAAAAGCATTCAAATAGTGCTCAAACTTCATTTTAAATAAAAAACAAAGTAGAAATGGCATGTGAGGCTCTCCAAATTATAGAAGATCGACACCATGAAGACGCACACCTCTGGCTTCCTCGACGAAATTTGTTCAAAGGCCATCGCGAACCTATTTTTTTGTTTCGGTTTACTTTCGAGAGGAGACTAGAGAGGAGAAGGGAATTGTTGCATTGGGCTAGAGTTTAGCTCCATTTTATCCCAAAGGATGACTTTAGGGTTGGTTTAAAGAATTTTTTTCATTGATGACACAAAGCAATTTTATAGTTATAAAGAGGTGCGGGAATGACATATTCAATAAATATAAGTTCCAAAATATTAAAAAAATACCAAATTAAAAAAAACCCCAAATAGTTTGAGCTTTCGAAGGATCACATTCTCGGTAAGTACTCCACTCATTACAAAGAACCATTGATTCAAGTGCTCGTTTCATTAATTTAAATCTTTTGAGCATGACAAGTATCGAAGCAAATCTCGTTTGAGCAATAGAAATAAGTTTTAAAGGTGCAAATTGATTAAACATTATTAAAACCATATTATGATTAAGAATATAATTCTTAATTATTAGTGCTTTGTCTCCAACCTCTGTAATCCAGTGACACTCAACATATACATCCTCATTAGACTCGATATTCTTAGCAGCACATATATTCTTCAAAGCCAAATTAAGTGTGTGCACAACACATGGAGTCCAAAATATGTGAGAATACATAGTCTCAATGAGCATACCTGCTGCCTTGCAAACGAGTGCATTGTCCGTGATAATTTGAACTACATTTTGTGGTCCTACTTGCATTATAACTTCTTTAATTAAGTTGGATATATAGAACTTGTCTTTTTATTCACCCTCACAGTTCACTGCCTTCAAAAACATAGGGCCACTCTCAGTAACAACCATGAAATTAATCAACGGTCTTCTCTGACTGTAGTCCAACCATCTGATACTATGGTCACCCCTTTCTCTTTCCAAGTCGTCTTGATTGGTTCCAATAATCTTTCAATATGTGCCCTCTCCTTTTCTAATAACGTAGTCCGTAGTGCATTATAACAAGGAGGAACATAGCTCGGAATGTTGCTGTTGGCATCAAGTGTATACGACTTGATGTAGTGGGGATTTCTAGCAAAATGGAAAGGTAACCCCCTGAATAAAATGCTCTTGCAATTTAGCCATCCACTTGTGCTCTCACCTCCTGATTAAAAGCTTTATTTATAGGATTGTTCTTGCCAACTGCTCTTCTTTTGGAACCTTATTTTGGCAGCATTTCAGCTCCTCCCCAGGTAGAATCTGATGAAGCATAACTCAATGGTGGGAGTGGAATCACAACCTTCCTTTTTCTTTCTTCTGCATCTGCCATCTCCCTTCGAAGTTACAACAAAATATCAGCAGTGACTCTAGGACACACTGAAACTCCTTCTCCCTTGATCTGCAACATGTGTGCTTTAACCCTTGAATACGAACCCGTAAATTCAAGATTACAGAAGTTGCATTTAATTTTCGTATTTCCACCTCTCTCTTTCATTTTCACTAATTTTGTCACATGTTTCCACAACGGGTCCTTATCTACTGAACTTTGTTGGCTTGGAGTGGCTGTCGTACTTGAAGCTGAGTTAAAGGAAGCCATTGATTCTATCTTCTATAATCTCTCTCTCTCTCCCACACAGAAGAAGAAAAAGAACTAACCTGATAGTGGAAGAATGGTAGTGGAAGACAGACAGCCGAGAAAGAAGCACCGTAGAGATTAGGTTTTTTAATTTGGGGGCTGGGGGCTCATAGTCATATTTAATATTTGGGGGGTTTTTTAATTTGGTTGTTTTTTAATATTTTGGAACTCATATTTACTGAATATGTCATTCCCGCACTCCCCCGCACCCCACACCTTCGATTCTGGGATACGCCACGTGGCGCACCCCGTACGCACTTCAAGCCGCACCCCCGTATCCCCGAAGCACCTGGTGCGCAGTGCGCTACAGAAACGAAGCACCCATGCATCCTAGAGGATATCAAATACTGTAAACGATTTGTTAAAGCATTGTTTGTTAAAGTACGAGAAAGATGAACAATTTAGAAGCAACATGAATTAACTTATAACACACGTTTTGTATATATAATATATATATATATATATTATATATATTATATATATATATATTATATATATATCTTATATATATATATTATTACTATATCTCTAGAGTCAATAATTTTATATGAGGAACTACTGAACTCAATCACTTGCTGCCGTTACTCTTCAGTTTTCTGTTGAGGTCTATTCTGTAGAGGTACTCAAATTGGATTAGTGATCAATTTATAGGTTTCGTCCTAAATCTAATTGGTTACTTCCAATTACGTAAATCAATAGTTCAAACCGCACTTAAAGGTAGGGCATTTCCCATTTTTATAGGAACTTCTGTACCAGAAACAACGGTATCTCGAATTATAGCCCCTCTGGGATGTAAAATATATCTCTTCTCACCATCCCCATAGTGTATGAGACAAATGTATACATTTCGATTAGGGTCGTATTCGATGGTTACGATTCTACCATATCTGTTTTTTTCATTCCGTCGAAAATCGATTTTACGGTATAGACGCTTATGACCTCCCCTTTTATGCCCTGCAGTAATGATTCCTCTGGCATTACGACCTTTACCACAACGACGCTGTCCATAGATCAAATTATGAGTACTCTTCTAGGGTATCCATTTTTTTTTTGATTTCCTGGTTAGTCCTTGAGTCTAGAAATAAAAAAGAACTAGAATAAAAATCCACTAAAGAAATAAACGAAAAATAAATAATAAAAACATAATATTTTCAGATATCTAAATTTTAAAACAAGTATTTCATTTTGAAAAATGGAGTGAATTTTTGGAAGAATCTGTTAGAAATCTTGTCTTGAAATAAATTACAGAAATATATATAAAATGGTGTTACAAATAAATAAAAATAAAATAAGATATACAAAGAACGAAATCACCGATTAAGATGTTGATTCGAGACATGTGCTTGGCACATTTCCCTTAAAACAGTTCCACCATCTCCCGTTTGTGCTGGAGCTTATCGTAGATGGCTGTCTCCCAGGGTACAACGAATCCAGTAGTGATTCTGCACTAAAATCACTACTCGTCGAGTTTGATTACCTGAACTATCACCGAATTTTAACGGAAAATATCGAGCGAAGAACTTGAAGAACACTCACAAAATAAGAAGAGGACTTTTGGAATTCTAGAGTGAGAAAAATTGAGGATGAAGTGAATTTTTTATTAGAGATGAGAGGTCTTATATTCTTGAAAAGTTAAACCATTAAATAAAATCATCATTTGATCCAACGGTTGGCATTGTTTGCCTCTTCATTACCTTAACGTTTTTCTCTTCATTATAGAGTAATTGTTTGCCAAAACAATTAAGGCATTTACAATTCAATACTAACGTTACATGGTTTTCCAAATTGTTAATAATAATATTAATTATCATAACAAATAATAATAATAACAAACTCATGTAATTTACACTACAAATTAACAACATTTTGTTAATTGGTCATCAAGGCATTTTAGATCAATTAATTTAAATTAATTGATTTAAATTACACATTTGGATCAAATTTCACCCTTTATTTCACGTTTGAATTTCATGTGAATTTGATTGATTTTATTACCCACATTCTAATTTCCATTCATAAATGGAATTTATAAAATTAGTTTAAAAATTCCAACAATCCCCCACATTAATGGAAATTGAAAGATTAACCCGGTGAAAGGTTCAACAGTTGAATTCTACATAGGATAGGTAGGTGTAACCTTTGAACCTTCCCTTGTGAAAGCATATAACTTTACTAGCTGATTAGTAGACTCGATGTCCTTGAACTATTCTGCCTTTTGTGTAAACGATTACACACTTTCACATAGAATTCTCCCTGATACATGTCAAGCTCTCATGGTTGTGTCCGTTTTGGCCATGGAACACGCGCCTGGTTCTGTGAGAGGGTCTAGAATTGAGCCGTGCAATTCCTTCAAAGCGGCCCCACTTCTCCCTCACATAAGTGATATCTTTGTTCTTAAAGAATCATTAAAAGCGATATGCTTATCCTCATCAAAATATATATTGTTTCATTATAGGATTAGTCCTCAATAATAACTTTCCAAGTTAGTACAATTAGGTTGTCCCATTGAACCTAGTTCTTGGGGATCTCTAGTCTGCATAGGTTGGGTTTTCCTTCATACCAACTTATAGTAGGCTAATGTCTCAAAAAACTTCAAACTATCTCTCTGTTCAATAATCTGATTAGTGGATCCACAATGTTATCTTTGACTTACATAGTCAAATTTGATAACTCCATTAGAGAGTATAGTATAATGACATTATGTCTAAGACGTGTATGTCTAGACTTGTCATTGACTCTAAGTTTGTCTAATTTCTAAATTTATGCTGGTACATTCTTAGTTAACCTTGAAACATCATCTAATAAGAAGCATAGTTATTCGTACATGCTTATCATTTAATTTTTTATGATAATATTGTTTACTTGGATAACTAGTAGACAAAATGTCTTTGAACTATTCTGCCTTCGTGTAAACGATTATATATTTTACATAAAAATATTTTATTTTTCGACATAAGTCAAAAATATAGATTATAACGTTTAATCTATCCATCATAAATTTCTTAGAAGATTTCCATACGTAGATTGCACTTCTAAGTGTAAACATATTCACTTTAAGACGTAAAGTCTTTCATTTAATAAATCAATATATAATTTGATAACAACATGATATTTCGTTTAGTGCAATTCATATCCTTTATGGATTTAATCATTTTTATCGTAATTTTCAACATAAAAATATCATACAAAAGACACGTAATGAAATAATTTTCATTGTCTTCATAATATATATAATTGTCACATCCACTTTTTAATAAAAGTATGATCAAATTTTCATATCATTATTATAAAATTTGTTATAAGTCATATCAAGACTTTATAAACTTTTTTTTTCATTTATTTCATAAAATCCTTTTGAAGACATTGATTCTTCATAGTTTTATGAAAATAATGTCAAAATATGACACGTTTCTTGATTTCAAAATCCTCAAATCTAAAATAACGATTTTGAACACCAACTCAACAAATATAAACAAGACATTTTCTTGTTATTTTATTTCTGTTTATAAAGTTGCGCAACTTTATCTTTTATAGAGAACATGTTTCTCTAACAACAAATTATTTTTACATTTATCATAATATACACAATTATTTTTGTGTTATAATCAATAAAAATATTTGCCCCCACATTCGTGTTGGTATCCTTTTTAAATCACACACATTTGTATAATTTAAATCAATGATTTTCTAATCAAGAAATTGGCACACAATTCTTTTACAAATTTCTTTTGTTATAATTGTCATACAATAAATAAGATAACTATATCATAAATAATTAATTTAATAAAATATAATTTCTATATAAGAGATTAGAATGTTTATTCATATATAAATCATTCTTCACATAATCTCCACATAAGAAATTAAAAATATTTAATCAATTAAAATATTTATGTCAACACTTAATTTTTATAAAAGAAATTCGAATATTTAATCAAATAAATATTCATCATATCACATGATTTCTATAAAAGAAATCATAATGTTTCAAGCATCTTTGGCCGAAGCCGCTTAAACATTTATTTTCGGTTGCACGTTTGCATCCCGCAATATCGGCACGTTTGCTATATTATTCAGAAATTAAACAAGACTTTCCTTGTAATTATTTGATTTAAAAATTATCAAATTATGTAAGTCTTTATGATACAATTAAACAATGTATATCAAATATATTATACCAAATTTAATATATCCATATGTATGATATTATATATTATTGCTTCTTTAATTTTAGTCACCACGACAAAAACAAATATATATATATATATATAGTCAATAACTTATAAACATAATCAAATAAATAATATGTCATATATTATTTAAACAAATATATATAAAATTTCATATATATAAAAATACATTTATAATATACATAATAATTAATTATTATAATTAATTAGAATGTTGACCGTTTAACTTTAATCAATTATAAAACTAACTAATTATAAGTATTCATGTCATCAATTATTTGTTTCTTAATTAATTAGATGACCTTTAACATTCTATAACAAATATTTGTAAATCAAAAAATACATAGTTTTGTGACAAAATTCAAAATTATCTATTAAAATAAAATAAATTAAAAATAAATTTTTATTTATATATGTATATAAATTTTTAAGTAATCATACTTATTATGAATGAACATGAATCATCATATTATTAGCTAATATACATGATATATATAAATAATCAATTAGAAATATAATCAAATAAAACATAACTACAAACATACCTCATGTCTTAATCGAAGTAATT
>NC_061867.1:13733148-13780648 GCF_907164915.1 Impatiens glandulifera | reverse complement strand
TTAAGCATCATTATATATATATATATATATTAGTTAGTTAAAAAATTGAACTTATATTGTTAAAATGTCTCGCGTTCATCTAATTTGGTGTTGAATTTAAAATATAAAGTGTTATTAGTCTAGTTGGTTAAAGGATTGTACTTGTTTTGTTATGTTGCAAGTTCGAAACATTCTTATAAAATTTTTAATTTTATTTTTAACCGTTTTAAGTTTATAGGCGGGTCAACCAAAAACCGACTCAAGTATCCATTTACTCTCACATATATATCCAAATTAACCATAGCTCTCGACCTAGCAATCCAAACACTTTAAAAATTAAGCATCATTATATATATAGATTATGGAATTTATTATATTAATTATTTAAATAATAATTAATAAATAAATATAAATATTTAGTCTTCAATATATATTTATAAAATTCAGTAATTATAATTAATTAAGGAATTTAATTAATTATTAATTATGAAATTAATTAATTATATATAGATAGAAATCTATGTTAAAGAAGTTGAAACATTTTTTAAAAAATTGGTCAAATTAATATCTCTTAATTATTAATTAGATATTAATTATATAATTAAGGAGATATTAATTAATATATTATATATATTTCGGTTATATATATATATATATATATTTTTTGATATATATTCAAAATTATATATGAATTTAAGAATTTATAATAGTTATAAAGAATTTTAACGGAATTAATTAAGAAAATTGAATTTTAGAATAATAATTTATTATCATTCTAATTATATAAGGAATTAAGGAATTCAGTTTTATAATAATAATTAATTAAGAAATTCAGATTTTAGAATAATAATTAATTATTATAATTAATTAAGGAATTTAAATTGTTTTTTATGACTAATTATTATTAATTAAAGAATTAAAATAATGATAATAATTATTTTATTTAGTTAAAAAATTAAGTAATATTTATTCCTGAAATAATTGTTAATGTATTAATACATTTATACAATTAAGAATAAAGTAAAATATATTATGGAATTCTAGATTAAGAATTTTAAAATTTAATATATTTCTATGATATAAGTTACGATTTAAGAATTAAGTAAAGAAAAATATAAATTTTTATATTTATTTAGCATATTTATAATATTTTATAAATATTGATTATATATTTAATGAATTGATATAAAAACAGATGAATATATACGTGACTTAGATTAATCATAACTCTCACAAAATAAAGTTGTACTTGTTTTTGTTAGGTTGCAAGTTCAAAACATACATATATATTATTTTAATTTTATTTTTAACCGTTTTAAGTTTATGGGCGGGTTAAGCCATATTCCGATCCAAGTATTCATTTACTCTCACATATATATCCAAATTAACATAACTATCGACCACGCAATTCAGACACTTTGAAAATTAAGCATTATTATATATATATATAAATTAGTTAGTTAAAAAAATTGAACTTTATATTTTTAAGATTTTCCCGCGTTCATCAAATTTGGTATTGAATTTAAAATATAAAGTCTTATTAACATAGTTGGTTAAGAGTTGTACTTATTTGGTTAGGTTGCAAGTTTAAAACATACATATAACATTTTTAAATTTATTTTTAACCGTTTTAAATTTATGGGCGGGTCATCCCACAATCCGACCCAAGTATCCATTTACTCTCACATATATATTGTTAAGAATGTTCTGCGTTCATCAAATTTGATATTGAATTTAAAATAAAAAGTCTTATTAGCTTAGTTGGTTAAAGAGTTGTACTTATTTTGTTAGGTTGCAAGTTTGAAACATACATATAACATTTATAATTTTATTTTTAACCGTTTTAAGTTTATGGGCGGGTCAACCCACAATTCGACCCAAATATCAATTTACTCTCACATATATATTAAATTAACCACAGCTCTTGACCCGGCAATCCAGACACTTTCAAAATTAAGCATCATTATATATTATATATATAGATAACAAAATGTTATTTCTCTCTTATCTTCTTCATCTTCGTTTTTTAATTTTTTTTCAAACTTTATTATAATATTTTTCTTTAATTATAAAATAAAGTTATTATCTTTTTCAACATTTACAACATAAATATGCAGGTAAGATAAATAATGTTTTAATTTATATTTTTAACATTTTGATCTACTTATTTTAAAATTATTTATTATTTAATAAAGTTATGTTTATTAGTATGTAAGAAAGATTCTAATATGTGTTCTATTTTCTTCGGTGAACGAACAAAGCCCAATATATAATTTTATAAAAATTTAATTGGATAATGTGTATCCGTCGAGTCGAGTACCCGACGAATCAAGAATGGAGATATAAAGATACTCGTCAGGTTCGGAATCGTGTAGTAAAATGATAATTGAGTTTAGGGATGAGGACTTAATTACCTACCCGACAAGTATAATACCCGTCCCTAAATAAAATCATCAATTCCTTCCAGATAAAAAAAATTGAATGAGGCTACAATTATCGACTTACATTCAACATAAGAATTTACCCTCCTAGCATTCGATTCTAATATATAATTAGAATGAAACTGACTATAGGAAGTAGTTTGCAACTAATTGTCACGAATAAACAAGATTTGTAGAGTTTTTTTCTAAGATTTTTAGAATAATGAAAATTATGATGGTAGATGAAACACTAAATGGGTTTACTTTTCATGCAAAAATAACACAAAAAACTTCCACCTCCACCTATCAATTTTCTATCCAAGACGGTTCTATTTACACTAATAACACGGTTCTAGGGTTCTGTTTTTATTTACTATAATATAATAAAACTCTCAAATATTAGCACATGCTTAGACCCAAACAATGTTACTATCAAGATCAACTTCATCCAGTGAAATATTAATGAGGCCGAGTATTATAGAAGGGACTTGAGAAATACAAGAGATATATACCTCGTCTATTAGAATATTTTGATAAGAGATTTTGAGAGAAAATAATATTTTATTATTATTTTTATATTTTGGAATTGAATTACAATGTCTTAATATATATTACGTGCTAGAAAATAACTGAAAAATCTTACTAATTAATATGAAGATTTTAATATTTTCCTAATTGATTTAAATTAAAAGATAAGATAATAATAAAATTAATTGTTAATATTTTTTTATGTAGATCTATTTGTCACAAATGATTTTGTGAGAATGTCAGATACCTGTTCTTCAGATCGACATAACTCAAGTTGAAATTATTTGTCTTTTATCATGTGTCGGATAAAACGATGTTTGTCTTTGTAGATCCATTTGTCACAAATGATTTTTTTTGTCGGGTGGCTTGTCAACGAGATTCCATGTCTGATTCTTCATGATCACATAGATTTCGTCATCCATTGTTTTTCTCCACGATTCTTCTTTGATTGCTTCGTCAAAGTTTCCAGGCTCAATTATACAATAGTTGCATGTAAGTTGTAACATATATATTGTTTATTGATTTGTACCTCTTTGGAGTTAAACTCGGGGATGAAGTCAGATTAGTTGAGTTACGACTTTCTTCATTGAGTTGATTTAAGCTAGGATATGGTGTTTTTGGCACTGATGAAATATGTTCATCATTGTTAGTGTTGATTAGAACGTCATTTTTCTCAACTTTGTTTTATTCTCAATTCAACGAAGAATTTTCATCAACTTAACCTTCTTTTAGGTTTGCATAATTGATGTTGAGAGTGAAATTTCGATTGGCCATTTTGATCTTGGTGAACATCTTTGACTTATATTGTCTATCAAAGATAATGCACTCATTGTTATCAAAGCAAAACTTATACCAATTTCCCACCAATTGTTCAAGGCTGAGTAAATTTTGGCTCAAGTTCGGCACACATAGTACAATATTAATATAACTTGGTCATTCATTCGTTTTGATGTCGATCCTTCCAAGCCCTTTTGATTTCGTTTGCTCTCCATTCCCGAACTAAATAGGGGCATTGACGCTTTTGTCAAGATTGAAAAAGATTTATGAGATCAGCGTCATGTGGTTGTTGCACCCGTTGTCTAGTAACCATCCTCCTCTCTTTTTGTCACTAGCTATGTGACACACATAGAATGTTCCATGTGTCTCCGGTGCTATTTGATTTCCCTCAGCCAGACTTACTTGATGAGTGTTTCCACTTTGACAATCTTTGGTGAGGTTACCAATCAATGACATTTGTTGCTTCTAGACTGGCCTTTGTACCAACAGTCCTTCTTAGAGTGGTTTGGCTTATTGCAATTTGATGTGTTGTATTCTCCCTTGCCTTTTGAGCTACGTCCATCTGGTCTTCTTGAATATCTTTCACCTTTTGACTGGTTTAAACTCGAGTTATTTTCTCATTCGTTGTTGCTAGTATTGAGTTTTGACTGAAGTGCACTCTCTATTGGCTTTTCAGAGTGTCTAGACAATCGTTGCTCAAATGATTTTAAGAACGACATCACTTCTTGGACTGTGAGTGTTGACAAATCTTTTGTTTCTTTAATGACGGCTACGATGGATCGTATTTCTCAGGAAGGCATATGAGAATCTTTCGCACTATGGTTTGTGATATCTTCACCATGAGATTTCATTTGGCTGACCAAATCAAAGATTTTGGTCAAGAACTCCATCAGGGCCTCTATCTCCTTCATTTTGGAATTATCAAATTTCCTGAGTAGTCATTGGAGATTAATTGCTCTGACTTTCACATCTCCTTAAAAGTCACACTACAAGATCTCCCATGCCTCTTTGGCTATATCGACACACATGATTTTGGAAAAAATTGTTTTAGTGACTACTCTTTGGAGGATTGAAAGACCGTTTGCGTCAGCTTGTTGGGACTACTTTACTTCCTTCAGGTCGACTTTATTGATGTCATTTTCCTCTTCTAGCTCACTCACTCAATTCTCCACAATTTCCCAATGATTAAGAGATCAAAATATAGTCTTCATCTTTACGTACCGGAAATCATAGTATTCGCCATTAAACTCTGGAATGCGATAGTTAATATTTGTTGATGCCATTAATTTGGATAGATTGGTAGAAGATTTTGGTGAATTGAAAGAAACTTGGAGAATTGGATAGATTAGTAGAAGACTTTGTGGATTGGTAGAACTTGGAAGCTTTGATACCAAATGTTAGAATATTTTTAAGAGAGATTTTGAGAGAGAATAATATTTTATTATTGTTTTGATATTTTAGAATTGAATTACAACGCTTAATATATAGGCTAGAAAATAATTAAAAAATCTTGTTAATCAATATAAGGATTTTAAGGTTTCACTCATATTGATTTAAATTAAAAGATATGATAATAATAAAATTAATTGTTAGTATTTTCTAATCAACATGGTGGAGGTTACACATATTAATTTTTAACAATATATAACTCTACAAATTTTCCTATGTGTTCACTTTGGCCCTTAAAGGCCTATTTAATATATTAACAAGTCCTTCAATTTTACTGTGGGCCAAATTTTAACAAGACCAATCAAATTGATTAAAAGATAGAGATTTCCATGACAACGTCTCAATTTGCTTGAAAACAAGGATGCGATAAATCTTTAAGGGAGTAATGAAATTCTTGAACAAATTTAAAGACATCTCAAAATAAATCTTCGCAAAGTTCATAATGAAAGCATATTAGATCATCTCCAACCCACAAATTAATTTTCAAACCTAAAATAAAGTAAACGTCACATTAAACAATAATTTATCTCCAACTCAAAAACTCATTTCCAAACTCAAAAGAATATTCTTAGAATATTCCGTTCTTATACTAACTTTTTAACCTTATTAATATTATCTATATATTTATCAACTTTACATATTTAACCTAAATCTTTTTCATTCATTTAATAAATTTAAGATAAAATTAATTATATATCAATAATTTATAAACAACAAAATAGTTCAATAATACATTTAAACAAACAAACATATTACATTAAAAAAATATTATTAATAAAAAACACTTGATACACGTACACATAACATAAATGTATCAATTCTCGGAATTGGTGTACTCTTCTTCTCACAGATTATTAATCATTATCTATCGTTCATTTCTATTATTTGTGAACAATTTAACTATTGTATTAATTATGTTGTACTTTTATTTATTGTATTATTTATTATATAACGAATAATTGATTTTTATGTATTTTCTACCACAATTGAATATGATCAAATTAGCCAACAAAAATCTTGATATATATATATATATATATATATATATATATATATATATATATATATATATATATATATATATATATATATATATATATATATATATATATATATATATATATAAATCTGTTATACCATTTGAAGAAAAAAAAAGTAAAAAAAATTGATTTACAACATCTAACGAAAAATATTTTATTGCAAGTTTTTAAGAACTGTAATTCACGTTACAACAAAATAACGAAATATTGCAAATCTTCCAACTATATTTTCAAAAAAAACATTTTTTTTACTTAAAATATATTATTAAAAATTAAAAAATAAAATATATTTTTTTTTAAATTTATATAAATATATTGGTGCAATTAATCTAGTTACACAAAAACCAAAGAATAATGCTAATAATATCAATAAAATTTATTGACGTCAATATTTATAAATTATTTAACAATAATATATATATTTTCATTATCTATTTTAACACATAATATATAAATATATATTTTTTCTCAGCTAGTTCTGCAATTATATGATAAAATATTATTTCAAACTAAATTACAATAATATTTAATAGCATAGTTTTGGAAACCGTTTCGATCATTAACCCGGTTTTTTTGGTATACTTCGGTTTGACCGTTCAACTGGATTTAAAATTTTTTTTTTTAAATAATTTAAAATAAATTAATATATAAATTGTATATATAAATGAGTTAAAGTATAAAAAATAATCAAATAAATACTAATTAAACTCAATAATTATTAATTAAATTAATATTATACCAAATATTCATAATTCCCTAAACCAAAATAACAAATATTCCTAATTCCCTAAACCAAATAACAAATATTCATAATTCCCTACAATCAAAATAGCAATCACATAAAATATCTATAATTCCTTACCATCAAAAACAACAATATCATTATAACTAAATAATTTGTAACTTTAATTTGTTTATTAACTCATTAGATTTTTCATCTTCAGCACAATCCCTAATAAACACTTGTAATTGACTTCATCAAGATTACTTGCAAATCAATCATATTTCTTCACCAAAATTTAGTAATGGCTTCCAGTAAGAGATGAAACTATCATTTAAAATTATTAGCACTTATTCTCTTCTAAACTCAAACACATCAAATTCACACTTATTATCTTCTAAACCCAAACGAATCAGATTCACGATCCCTTATTCTCTCTGTAATTGTAATCTAAGTTTGAAGAACCCAAAATCCTACCGTTCCAGCTGAAGAACAACCATAAATCTGAAAAATAGAAGTAAATCTGAAGAATCGCCGAAGATATAAGGTGAGTTAAGGAAGAGATCCTTGATCATAATCTCTGTATGATTAAGCCGTAGAAAGAGAATATGATTAGAGCTTTCTTCTTTCGAACAGGAGAAAAGTTCTCTATATAAGGAAAGAAAGAGATTCGTATGAATCTGTAAATAAATAATAAAACTTTATAATATAACCTTTCCAACAAGAAATAACCGGTTTGATTTTCTGGTTGAACCGTTCGGTCGGACCAGATTCTGACCGGTTTGAAAGGTAACCATTTTAAAAACAAAACCCGAACCGCTAGTAAACCGTTTCGCGGTTGGACCGTCGGTCGGACCGCGTATTTTAAAACTATGTTTAATAGTTTTTAAAATATTGTTCAAAATATTCGTAATCAATTAAAAATAAGTTTTGTATTATAACAATAATAAATAATCTTTTTTCAACTAGTTCTGAAAATTTATGATAAAATATTATTACAAACTAAATTACAATAATATTTAATATTGCTAGTGATAGGCATCTACATAATATTAGACCTTCTCAAAGACTTAACGAAGTTGATTTAGTTATTCATTCATTGAGTGTTGCAGAAGACATTATTTCATATGAATAAATTTCTTCATATTCTGAAGTAGTCATTTGTGACAACTCTAAAATGAATGCTTTTCATACAAGATGATATGACATCTCTTTATAAGAATGGTACGTGGAACCTCGTAAAATTACTCGTAAGAAAGAAGACTTTCGTTGTAAGTGGTTGTATAAAAGAAAAGAAGGTACACCTAGAATTGAAGATACAAGGTTTAAATTCAGATTAGTTACGATAGGTCACTATCAAATTCTGGGGATTGATACCGATGTATTTTCTCCGGTTGGAAGCACACTTTGATTCATGCATTACTTGACATCTTAGCGATGCATAATTTGAAGTTTGAGCAACTTGAAAGAGAGTTTGATATGAAGGATTAATGAGATGCAAATAAATTACTCGAAATGAAAATATCTAGAGATAGAGAAACTATAAAATTATATCTAAGTAAAAATGGTATATTGAGAAATTCCTTTTTCGGTTCAATATGAATAATGCTAGTCATGTGAGTTCTCCGTTAACAACTCAATTTAAACTCTCTTTTGTTATGTCGCCTTAGTGTAATGAGGAATTGAGGATATCGAGTACATGTCACGAGTAACATATTCCAGTGTAGTTGAGTTAATAATGTATGCAATGGTTTGTACTCGACCAAATTTGACATATTTAGTAAGTGCAGTTAATAGATATATGTCATATCCAAGTAAAGAACATTAGAGAGTAGTTGAGTGGATATTACGTTAATTTAGAGATTTAATGGATGTTAACCTATAGTTTGAGAGAACTAGATATGGAGTTGTCGGTTATGTCAACTTTGATTATGTTGGCGATCTTGACATAAGAAGATCACTCACATGTTTTGTTTTTTATTGGCGGTTGCACGATTAGTTGGAAATCTACTATATATAGTACATCCGTGTTGTCTATTACTAATCCAAAATAAATGACAATTTCAGAAGCTTGTAAATATTCTATTTTGTTGAAAGGCCTATTCAAAAGCTCATGAAGGATTTACAAATGACAATAGTCTTTTTGATGGTAAAAAACTATTTTTTAACGAAATATTAGTTATTTCATGAAAGAACTAAACACATTGATGTAAGATACCATTTTGTACGTGATGTTATTACTCGTGGTGATATTAATGTGAGCAAGCTTAATACTTTTGATAATTATGTTGATATGATGATGAAATCACCCTCCATTACTAAGTTTGAGAATTGATCGAACTTAGTTGGTATTGGTTGTTGACTAAGCCCATAAGAGTATTTTTGAAGAGGTAGAGACCCTTATGTTTGTTGTCTATATTTTTAAGATCAAATTTTCTTTTGACATACTAGATTTGTGGCAATATAGAGATTGTTAGGGTTATGGTGACCTATATGAGTTTTGACTGGAGCCTGAACTTAGGCTCGCAATGCGATGAAAATAAATCATAAATGTTTGATATTTGAACATTTAGGCCTAATTATATGACCTATAAAAAATAGTATTAGTTAGAGTTAGGGATGACAATGGAGCGGTTCAGAACAAGAATGTGTTTATCATCCCCGCCCCATTTTATTTCGGAGATTTTTTTTGTTACCATCCATTTTCCATTCGATTTCAAGGAATCCACACGGGGCACCGTTATACCATAATTTATAAAAAGAAAAAATTCTTTAATAAATTTTATAAATGAATTTTTAATATTATATAAAATGTAATATATTGAAAATTTATATTATTATAAAAAATAAACTTTAAACTCTTATCAAATATAAAAAATAAATAATATATTGATGATGTTATATATTTAACTGTGTTTATTAGTGTTCATGGTAGAATTAAGGTGAGATCAATGAGGAGTTAAGGTGGGAGACATAAATACCATCTCACCCCATTTTCGGTCAACTACTGGTCAAATCGGGGAAAAACCACCCATAACAGGACAATTCGGATCGAAAACCGCTAGACGAATTATGATTGTCCAATTTTAATATACACAAAATATTTTGTCATTATTCTTCTATCTATATTTATATATATATATAAAAATATATTTATATATATATATAAAAATACTTGTACGCATCAAAATCCACAAGTTCACGGAGGCACATGGATTAAAAAATGGCAAATTTTAGCGAATGGTGGGGAATTCCAATTTAGAAAAAGAATTAATAGCTACTATTGTATTAATTATCATTTCAACGATCAACTTCTCCCATAATAATATCTATGCTACCTAGTATCGTCATAATATGAGCCAATTTCATTTTTTTAACTAATTGAGGAAGAATTTGCAAATTGATAAAAGCCGATTTGCAAATTGATAAAAGCCGGCAGTCTAATTTTCCATCTCCAAGGATATATATATACTTTACATCTTCATTATTATTACTCGTATATATTTTTATTTTTATTAATCTCAAATCCATATTCATCTTTAATAGGAAGATTTTACGATTTTATGAATATAAATAATTTCGATTTTATGATTTTATGCAATTTTACCGGTAAAAAGTGATTTTACAATATTTATAAATTAAAAAGTTATTATTTATTTAAATAAATGAGTTAATGTAATTAGTTTAATAAATATAATATTTAAAATCTTATTTCCTTATTATTATTTTTTTATTAATTTTATATATAATAATATATATATATTTAAAATAATTATGTATAAAAATTCTTAATTGTGCATATAAATAATAATATATTAATATTATTTGAATGTAATAATAAGTTTAAGTAAATTTTACGTGATACAACTAACTAATAATAATTTTAAATAAATTCTTGATTTTGAATATATGTATTTAACCACAAGTTCAATCATATATCACCCAACTCTCACCGACTTGGGACCTAGATCCTACAATCTAGAGTTGAGGGTCGTGGAGAGGCCAGCTCGTCGGAAACTTTTCCATGATAGTACATATGTCTATACAAACTATTGATAGTCCAAAAGATCTAATTTTGCAAGGATATATATCTAACTAACTTTTTTTTCTTTTATATTTTATTAAACAAACTTTGAAAAACAAGTAATAGTACAAAAGACAAACATAAACAAATATAGAAAGAAATAAAAAAGAAAAAGGGAGAGTTTTTTCTCCTCATGTTTCAAATTAAACTTGACGATTTTGGTTGGGGCAACGTGGTAATTCTATTATGCCTAGACTATCTTGTCTGGGGTGTGGTAATTTTATTATACCAAAAAGTTCCAATTTCCTACATATAAACTCTTTCAAGTCTTGGACACGATGCCTCCATCTAAAGGCAGTAATTATAAACCCCAAACCTAAACCTCCTGCAGTAATATGCACAAGAAGAGACACCCTTAGTCCTATAGGTGTGGTCATTGTAATAGATGCACTATAAGTGAAGATCATTACTAAAATGGTAAGCCACATAATTGTCACCGGAAGCTTCATTACGATACCCTTTCCCGAAGGAAGACCCATAAGTAATAGTAATATCGTGATCAACGAACCCATCAATGCAAGAGTGTTGAACGAAAGGAAGTGTATGTACACGCCCGAATAGTAAGCCATCACAGATTCTCCAGCTTGATGTAGAATATCCGAGCTGTCTTGCCAGGTTCCACCAGGCGGATTCACCCCAGCTTGAAACGTCATTGTTGCTATGATCGAGGCTAATACTATGAGCACATTCCTCTTCTCACTTAGCCATTTCACCTGATTCATATGCTTGCTTCTAGTTGCTCCGTTTTCCTTGAGAATATTTTGTATCCTATCATCTCTTATGGTTTCGGTGCATTCTAGTGCGATATCAAGTGCCGTGTTCCCAATTGTATTCTTGGCGTTCACTTTTACTTTGTTTATTTTAAACAAATAATCCACGGCCTGAGAATTCATTCAAAAAAACAAGTAAGAAACATTCAAATAGATCAAACTTCATTTCAAATAAAATTCAAATAGACTGAGGGAAGACTAATCAATCCAAAGAACAGTTCGTGAGAATAATTGGAGATGTTAATAATATTGAATCTTAGAAAATTTAGGTAGACAAAGTAGGAAGTTAATATTAGTTTGAGTTGTTATATATAGTTGAAATAATATATAGTTTAGGGTTTAGGGTTTATGATTTTAAAAATTATACCATGTTTGTTTTGCTATACTAGAAGGTATAACAATATAAACTATAGTGTTTTAATATGGTGTTCATAAATTTTTATTATTGATATAAACTTATATACCTTATATAATTTATACTTCAGAATAATATTGTAACTAGTCCCTAGATTCTCCTTTTATTATATCACTTAAATTTTAATTTTTTATTATACCTTTTATTAATATTATATTTATTTTGAAAATAGTTCAATATTATAATTAAAAAATATATTTTTATTTTTATAATAATAATTTATTAATTATTATTATAATTTTCTAAATTTTAATTAGATTATAAATAATATTTTTATTATATTATATATTTATTTTATAACAATTATTAATAATATTTAAATTAAATATATAATTTATCGTTTATATTATAATTAATTTACATTAATTAGTTATTAAATATAATAATTATAATATTAAATCATAATAATACAATAATTTATAATAACAAATAAATGAAGAAAATAATAATAATTAAATATTTATTATATAAAAATAATTTTAAATTTTAATTAATTAAAATTCATTTTATAATATAAACACAAAGTTATAAAATATATACAACTTATACTATTTCTTATTATTTAAATCAAACAACAATAATTTATAAAACTTATATTATTATATATTATTTATATCTCATACAATTTATATTTATATACCTGTCATAGCACCACAAAATGCTGTAAACTCACTGTTATAAAGAAATTAAAAATAAGAAAGATTTATGTTGATAACAACTAGGATACTCGCCAACCAGAGTTCGATCTCACAAAAGGGACTATCAAACATTTTCTTGATCATAAGATATTTCTTTGCCTTTGGAATTTATTATAACTAGTTTTTTATAAACATGGTCAGAATTTGTACAACCAGGGCCAGTTATAGTTTATTGAGATTTTACTTATTTTTTTTTTAAATATCTCTTTACTAAATCATTATTATCTTAACTATTAAATTATTTATTTTATTAATTAAAATATTAAAATATTTTTTTTTAAATATAAGACATTTAATAATTTAACCAATTACAACTAAAATAATTTACATTTTTAATCCAAAAACAAGCTTGAAGTGCTTTTTTTCATTTATTTTATAAAATATACTGCTAAATTATTTAAAATATGCAAAGGGTCTATTAGTTCATACAATAAATCTAACCTCGCTTTTCCAAAAAAAAAAAATCTAACCTCAAAATTGCTAATCATTACGCCTAGATGTAGAACGGTGTTGCCTTCGGCATCTGTTAGATTCGCAAATTCGGTATCCTTGATCTTATCCATGAGTAGCCTCAAAGAACCTAGCTGACCGTGCTTTAGGCACATGTGTAGAATGGAATCGCCATGCGAAGTCTTGACCCGAGCCACATAGGGGTTACGTGACAGCAATTCTTCCGACATAATCGTGTCACCTTTAACCAAGGCTAGGTGAAGGGCTGACCATTTCCTTGAATCTAATGCGTATAAAAGACCTGGACTTTCCTTGAGAATTATGTCCACAATATGGATACTCTTATTACTTGCCGCAACATGGAGGATGCTATAACCAAAATAACCAAACTTGCACATGTAGAGTATATCTTTGTTCCAATTTTTGTTGAATATTTCTAGGAACAAAACAGTGTCATCTGAAGTTGCAGCTTTATAAAGTTCTTGCTCATCTGTTCTTGGAGGTTCTAATCGTTCTATATAATCCATTTTCTATTTTCTCTCCCACAAATGCAACTACAAGGAGGAAGAGGAAGGTTGCATTATATAAATTATTAGAAAGACAGTTCCCAAAGTAACCTTATATAAATAATCAAAATATGGTTGTATTATTAAAATATAAATAATTTAGTTTATATATAATAATTTTAAATATAAAAAGAATAAATAAATAAAAAAAAATGAGTATGAATAGTAAATTAAGTTAGTTTGGGAATAAATGAACAAACTAAGTTAATTTGGGAAAGTGAACACCAAACAACCATCCTTCTATTTAAGATTGAGTCATTTATTAATTTGTTATTTGATATACGAATTAAATATGACTAGGGTCTAGGGATTAACTTGCCATTAAAGATACATACATGAGTAAATTTTTGAATGTTCAGCCAATATTTTTTTGTTATCGTTAAGACTATTTTATAACATTTTTGTTAATTAAGAACTTCGTAAGTTTAAGTTAAAGTTATAATTGAGTTCATTGAACTATAAGTTGGGAAGATTTTAAATCTTTGTTTAATGTATACTAAAACTTTTGAAGAACAATTAAAATTGTGCTAAATTAAAAAGTAAATATATATATATATATATAAAATTATATATATAATATATATATTATGTTATTTTATTAATAAGTAAGAAGAAAAAGACTTTAGTTTTAGAATAGGATTGTACTTTATTGGTTGGAATAGATTTATGTAGGAATTAGGTGAGCTGAAATTCACTTTGAATTTTTTTTACGGTTTAAATTTGACAATACCTGTTAATTCTTTTTTAATTTTTAATATATGTTTATATATTTATTAAAAAAATGGTCAACATTATCTTTATACATTCGCTTTATTCAGAATTTTTTCGTTATTTTTTAAAACATCCCAAAAAATTTTCAAGTTCACCCAACCGTAAATCCTGGGTCCGTCCCTGTGTCTAAGTCTCTCAATAGTAGTTGAGAGGTTTGGAAATTGATACAACAAATATGGTGGGTCTAAATCGTTGAGATACTATCCCTATTATATTTTGGTAGAATATTTGGATAAAAATAAATTATCGTAATTATAGTAATTGCATTTGACCGATACGTATAATTCATATCGTTACTAATATGACATTATCTAAGATTTGTTTCGGAAAGCCTAGACCTTCAAACACACTATTTTTTTTTTCAAATGTACATTGTTTTTCTACCTTACCGTCTTTATAATTTTATAATTTTCTGATGTAATATTTGTTGTATTATGTTTAGAAGATTCTCATTTTTTAATCTTTTACTACAAGAAAATATAATGTTGGGAAGGATACAAATATTATTATTATATTTGCGTCAAGGATACAAAATTCTATTTGTGCTGAAAAAGTTTGAATAATTGTTAATTTTTTTTAAGTTAGACATAGTAAATAAACTCTGAGAGGAAGCTTTATAATTTGTTGTGATTAAAATAATTATTTAAACTTTTGTTTCTTTCTACATAGATTCCTAACTATCAAGTTTTGACTAGGTAAAGTTATTTAATATAACTTATTTGATTATTTAATTAATTCAAACATTTAATTATTTATTTTTTATTAATTAAACCAATTAATTATTAACTAAATATTAAAATATTTTTATATATTTTTAAATAAATATTTTTTCATTAATTTATTTTTAAAAATAGTCCATTATATTAAAAATGAAAAACAAATCGTTTAAGTATAACGAAAAATCATGACATTAAAAAAATACTTAATAAGTCATCAAGCTCGTAAGTTTTCTGAGAAAAACGATTAACTTCCACTACCCTGAAAGACTCTACTGACTAAATTAATCTCAAAAGCATCATAATAATAATATTATGAATGATATGTATCGGACCTACGGTTATTGAAAGTTAGGTGATTTCACTCCAACCAGATAGTCCACCAAAGAATAATTGAGATGATAACCCAAATATGTAGGGTCTGCCATATTAGCCACATCAATTCAAACTTCTCAACAATTACTTAAAGATTCAGGCATTGGATGGCATCACCCAATAAATCTCAGTAATACTTTACAAAAGACTTCAAATACTAGTCACCCTTCTAAAATGAAAAAATAAGTGAGTTGCTGATTCAACTTTTTTTGACACATACGACTAGCCATAATACAACTTTTTTTCATACACATATCATCTGTAAAATTCCACCATGAATAATGATCTATTCAAATAACGAGATCTTGGATGAAATCTTTAACTCCCAAAGTTTTTTTCAATAAAATTATATGGAATTATCTTAGCGAAAAACTTGTAACAATACCCCACATTGAAACTATCCATATCTTGCCAATGCATAATGTTTTGTTTAGACGATGAAACTTATTTGAATCCTATCAATTGTTTTAAAATATTAATATTCTTTTAAGACTTTTAATCTATAACACAACTTTTCATAACTTTATATTAAATAAAATTATTTAAATAACTCTAAATGTCTGTATGAAAACACAAGAAAAATAATTTAATCAAACTCTTACAGTTCTTTTTAAAAAATGAATTATGTCATTATATATAAATAAGTCTCAAAAAATTGATAAATAATTAAAAAAAAAACTGATTCTATGAAAATGAAATAAATAAAGAATGAATCAAACAACCAATAACTTCTTACAAAATTTCAAACAATAGAACAAATCAATAAAAAGTGACATCAATGCCCATGTTTTTAATGACCCGTAGCTGACAATGAACCAAATTATTGAAGATATTAAAAATTCTTATGACAGAGAAGAATCCCCACTCTTCTTATGTCATTTAAAATCTAGTTTTATGATATTCTAACTTGTATTTGTTATTGAAAAGATCCATTTATCCTTATTTTAAAGTTTATTAATGTGAGAAATAGAGAATAAGTTAAGTTCAACTTTTTCTCTCTATTGGATATAGACTCATAACATGAATCAATTATACTGACTTTTCTAAACGAATCTTATAAAACATCATAATAATAATAATATTATGAATGATACGAATCGGACGACTACGATCATTTAAAGTTCGATAATTTTTTTCCAACCAGATAGTCCACCAAAGAATAATTGAGATGATAATTTAAATATGTAGGCCTACCATATTAGTCGCATCAATTCAAATTTCTCAGCAACTACCTAAAGACTCGGACATCACCCAATGAATTCAAGTAATATTCCACAAAAACCTTCAAATACTAGTCAGCCACTACAATGCAAAAGTAAGTTAGTTACCGATTCAACTTTTTCTTGACACATACAACAACGACTAGCCATAATACAATATTTTTTCATGCACATATCATATGTTAGGATTCCACTATTAATAACACTTCATCCAAATAACGAGATCTTGGATGGAATATTTGACTCCCAAAATTTTTCTCAATAAAAATTATATGGAATCATCTTAGCGAACAACTTGTAGCAATTCCCCACATGGAAACTATCAATATCTTGTCAACGCATAATGTAATGTTCAGACGGTGACACTTTTTGCGTCCTACCAATTTAAAAAAAAAATATTAATACTCTTCTAAGACTTTTAATAAATAACAATACTTTTCATAACTGTATATTAAATAAAATTATTTAAATAACTATAAATGGCTGTATGCAAACACAAGAAAAACAAGTTATTCAAACTTTTACCGTTCTTTTTAAAAAATGAATTATGTCATTAAATATATAAATAAGTCTCAAAAAATTGATAAATAATTAAAAAAATATTTGATTATATGAAAATGAAATAAATAAAGAATGAATCAAACAACTAACAACTTCTTACAAACTATCAAACAATAGAATAAATCAATAAAAAGTGACATCAATGCCCATGTTTTTAATGCCCCGTAGCTGACAATGAATAAATTATTGAAGGTATATTAAACATTCTTATGAAAGAGTGGAATCCCCACTCTTCTTATGTCATTTAAATTCTAGTTTTTTGATATTCTAACTTGTATTTTAAAGAGTTATTGAATATGTCCATTTATCCTTATTTTAGAGTATATTAATGTTAGGGAATCAAGAATAAGATACAGTTCAACTTTTTCTCTCTATAGAATGTCAACTCATAACATGACTCTTTTTTTCCAAAAGGTCACCAATCAAAAACACCCCCTTATACCTGTAAAGTCGTTTAATCAAAATAAAATAATATATACTACCGAATTGACAGATTGGTTCTTATTACAGAACAATTGAGATTTCAGTAGTTGTTTTAAACTTTAAAATTTGGGGCAAGTTATCGTTAAAATTATACAAAATTATATTTTGTTTAAACAGTTTTAAACACAATTAACTTATTATACACGTGTCATTTATAAATAAATAAAAATATAAAAAATCAATACCACTAATTTAACTACCAAATTACAGAGAATATGTCGTCGCTGACATTCAGTATTTAAATTTGTGACATTGATCTTTTATTTATTATAAATGTCACGTATATAATAAATTAACGACATTTAAAACCGTTAAGGAAACAATTAATTTTGTATAATTTTAACAATAAGGAGCCGCAAATTGTAAGATTTGAAAGAAGATGTCAAAACTTTTAATTGATCTTGCAAGTCCCAGGGAATAGGCTCCCCTCCGTAGCTTAGTACGTGTCGCAAATGACGCGTGGAAATACAGGTGAATACATCGCGGGGTGTCTCGAGATTCAATATTTTTCAACCTTGGTTTGCGTGTCAAGTTTCTTTTAAAAGAAAATATTATTTTAAAAGATTTTTAAAATGGTGCTTGGGAGCTTTTGGAATTAATTATGTAAAAATAATTAATTTTGTTCAAATTTTAATAATTTGGGGGCTAAATAATAATTTGTCCAAAACCCAGTTTAAATTAATTAAACATAACTAATTTAAAAAAGATTATTTATTTGAATTAGAGTTGCCAATTGATTTTAGAAAAATCAATAAAATATCTTTATATAAACGAGTTTTTACACGAGACTTTCTATAAGGGGTTCAGATTTTGGTTACGCTCGGGAAATGGCATTCGCGCTATGTCCTCTGCGCTCTTCAAAGGGCGATTTTATTTCCCAAAAAGATTCTGGCTAATTTAAAGATTTATTTATAACATTTTATTTCATTTTAGTAGTTTAGGGGTCCTAAACAAGAGTAAGTTTAGATTGGGTAAATAATTGTACAAAATTATTAAAAGGGGATATGTACCTGTTGCACTGGTATCAAGTTAACAAAACTTGAAAATGTTATAGGAAGGTGTTAGAATTTGAAAATAAATTCAGACAAGGCCATAGTTGGAAATATTTGTTTTTGGGAGACATCATATTATATTTTCTGAACTCGGGAAACCATTTAAAAATGGAGCGGAGTTCCTAAGATTATAAAAAAATTGACTTTTGAAAAGTAGAACCAAACAGGCCTTAGGATCATAATCATAGGGCTTGGGTCCGTTTAGATCGATTTGGGCTCCGTCGGGCTCGGGAAGCTCGATCCTAGACTAGGGCTACTTGGTTAGGATAGGTCTTAGGTTAGGGTCTTAAGTCTTGGGTCAAGAAAAGGCTCGGTCCTAGGTCTAGGGCTAGGGGATAAATTTACCGGTCTTAGGCTAAGATAGGGCTCAGTCCTAGGTTTAAGATTATGGTTAAGTCTACCGGTCCTAGGTTAAGTTAGGGCTCGGTCCTAGGGTTAGAAACATCGGTCCTAGGCTAAGAGGAGGACTCAGTCCTAAGATGAAAAACTCGGTCGGGTTCCTGGGTCATATGTTCAAAAAATCGGTCCTAAGCTTTGGGGAGGACTCAGTCCTAAGTTAGAAAACTCGGTCATTGGTCTCGGTCCTAGGCTAAAATTTCTTAGTCTGAATCTTTCGTCCCTACTCAAGAACACCAGTCCTAGACTCACATCGCTCCTTGGACTAAGATCCTCGGTCCCGGACTAAGATCCTCGGCCTCGGACTAAGATCCTTGGTCTAGGCTAAGAACATCGGTCCTTTGCCTGAGATCAAGAGGACCAATGTGTTCTTGTTTTGATTTAAGTTGCAAGTGTCATAACTTTTGATCTAGATCATGAAATCAAGATCTGTAAGTTGTCGTTAGCTCAATGATTATGAAAAACAAATGTCCTCACATAAATCGCGATTATTAGATCTTTACCAAAATCAATTTCTAAAATCATTTCTATATCAAATTTTAGGATCTATTAAATTAGGCCATTTCAAGGTCTGATTTTTGTTCCATTAGTTTTGAAATGATAAATATAGTTGAACACAACCAAAATAATAATATAATTCAAACATTAAAATAGTTTTTGAAGATTAAATCAAAATCCAAAAAATTTCAAAAACACAGTTTTATCAAAATAATGTTACATTCATTGGGAATTCATCCAAACTTGTTACAAACATGTATAGTGACTATTTGAATAAAAACATCCAAATTAAACTCAAGAACACAATATTTTACAAAACCAAGCTTTCAAGCTTAATTTTTCAAAAATTTTATTCAGATTGATTTGATCTGATTTCTTTCAACATTAAGTGCATACATGATATAACGATTCATTCTATACAAGAAATTATATGAACAAGCCCTAGAACAAATCAAACCGATCAAACTAGAAAATTTTGAAAAAAATTAAACTTTCAATTACAAATTGAATTACAAAGCTTTTGGATTCATACCAACAGTTAGAGAACACTCCTTGGATGTGTTGGAAGCTATCTAGAAGTATCGATCGAAGCTGTAGTGGCCGGAGTAAGTCTGCACAGACACTATTCTTGGCCGGATTCTTCAAACTTTGATTTAGTTTATAATTGTTTAATGTTGTTCGATAATTTGGTGTAGAAAGCATTAAGGAGTATTTATACTATCCTAAGGAAGGTCAGAGATGAGAAATTCATGTCGATGAAGAACTCCATTCTTATCCCTAATTCTATCCTTTGTCGTGGCAGCATAGCTAGGGGATAGAATGAGGCTTATCGTTTTAGGGGTATTGCTTGTGATGATAAGGCGAGCACGTGGACGAAATTTGGAGGGATAAGGATGACTGTAGACGGAGCTGGAGCTTTAGGAAGAAATGCGGCGACGATGATCGTGAATCCGGCGAGCATCTAATCTCAGCGATGAAGACGACCGAAACGACGTTGTTTCTCATAATGGGACAAGGGTTCTGCTGCGTTCCGTCTGCGGTCAATGTCTTTGACTAATGGGGTTAGTCCACCCCGTTAGTTGTTCCGGTATGGGAGGGCGCTTGCGGGTTCGTTATAGCGGGTTGCATGGGAGCGTCTGGGCTTTTAGATAATGCTTGGGCGCTCATTTGATCGTCCAGGTTCTTGTTGCAAAAATTTAACAAAATTTCGGTCACACTAGATTATCCTATCTAAATTTTATAAAAGAGTTATATTAAATGGGTTTTTAATCTCTTTTCACATTTTTCTTCACAAAAAATATTTCTATCAACATAAAAAATTTATCTTCATATTTTTTATTTTATTTTTTTGGTGTTTTTGAGAATTTTAGGGTATTTATTTAATTGTTTTTAAGTCATAAATTATACATAATTCATGATTAAATCATAATTAAATATTTTTAACTCCTTCTTTGGTTTAATTTGGATAAATAAATATAATGTTTTAACCTCGAATTATTTTTTCATTTTTGAATATTTTTCCTAATTAGGGTTTAATTATCAAAATAGTTAACCCTTAATTATGTTTTAATTCCTCTTTTGAGTTATTTTGAATATAAAAATTCAAAATATTTTTTTAATATTATTAGAAAATTAGGGTAGGTCAAATTTTTATACTTACAAAATGTCCCTCTCGAACCGAGTTTGAGTAAAACAAACTTCATTTTTGAAAAACGTAGGTTCGAAGTTTGAATATTCTAAAATTTGTACCCTAACTTATAATAAGATAGAAGGATAAAACCTAGATGACAACGAATGCTGGTGGATAAATCATAACAATGACTCATAACTGGGAATATCATGTGATCATTCATTAGTTGAATCTTGCTTAGGGATAGACTATCACAATAGTCTTATCACGCGCTGGGGAGACAACAAGGTGTTGGCGGGGATGGATTATTATAATAATCCTATCATAACAATGATTGATAACACCTATTAATAGATAGGGCTCACATAGGGAGTGAAATGAACTCTCTATGGGAAGAGTCTTATGTCAATAAAACTACCCAATAAGAAGTGGGACTCTCCTGAGAAATGCTCTCATGAGAATGGTAACGGAATTCCATAGGGATAGAGATAAAACTCTTGGAAATAGTGATAATAATCACACCACATCCATCAATAGATTGAATTCACTTCTAAAGATTAGCCATCATAATGACTCTCATGGATGCCTATAATGAGATATGACTTACTGTGGGAGATGATATCCACAACTAGGAGTCTTCTAGGGAATGAAGAGAATTCTCTAATGAGGATGTGACAACAGTCACACTGTAGGATGTGATAACAATCACGCTCGGATCGTGATAACAATCACGCTGGGGGATGAAAACAATTATTTTAAAATGATGGTTTATAATATTAACATATGGAAAAGACATGTGATAACAATCACTCATGTGGGAATTGGTCATAATAATAACCTACATGGATGCCTATCAGAGACATGGCTCACTCTTGTATATAATAGGTGAAAGCAATCACTCTAAAGGGATAGGTTCTAATGATAACCTATATAGGTGTATATATGTAGGGAATAGGTTATGGCAATAACCTACATAGATGCTTATCAGAATAGGACTTTGATAATCATAACAATGATTTACTATGCATATTAATAAATAGGAATTGCTAGGGAGAGATCAGTATAATGATCATGGGTGCCTATTATGGAATAGAGCTTTCCGTTGGGTAATGGTGATGATAATCACTCTAAAGGGATATGTTATGACAATGATCGACTCAAATGCCTATTAAAATAGGGCTTTAGGGGAAGCAAGAACAAAGTAACCTTCATAGATGGTTGAAATATCATAGATCAACCAGGAAGTTTTCAATGAGAGGAGCTGTTGGCAACTTATCTCTTTTGGTTTGACGAAGTGTCCTTCGCAACTAAATGAAACATCATCTGGTCGTCCTGAAGGGTTCCTTTTATTGTAAAAAAATGTCCTTCGCGAATGGATAAAAACTGTTGACTTTGTGTAGATTTTTATTACTTTTAAGAAGGATTCCACATAATCTCTCTTTTTGTTTTTTCGAAGTGACCTTCACAACTAGGAGAAAGGTCGTCTAGACGTTTTATCATCTTCCGTTACAAGGAAGGGATGCACGTTTTTCGTCATGCATTATGGTGCCTTATTTATTTGTTGCGTGGGGAGCCTTAACAAAAACTGTTTGGGGATGAACTACTCTCAATTATGTTTCAAACAAGGTTTGAGGACATAAAAAACCTTGATCCTATTCATGTATCAGGGTAACTTGGATTCGAAATGTGTTCGGGGCTAAGTTACGAGCATTCTTGCAATTTAGTAAAGACTGTCTCGTTTTGAAAGATCTCGAGTTCCTTTTTCTCATATGTTAAGATACAGATGATAAATTCAATCTCGTGCAGACGATTATCCAAACTCTTAACTCACAAGGAAGGTGACCGAGATATGGGGGTCTTATTCAGTTATATTTTTGGTTGTTTTTTCCATAGGCCGTAATCCTTCGAAAGTTTGATTATTCCAATTATAGTCAAGGAGAGAGTTTCAAATTTTTGGCTTCGGCAATTATCTCTTTTTCTCTTTTTTTGACTTATGGGGTATATATGAAAGTATTGATACGTTTTGCTCTTGCGATAGTCACCGGGACAGTCGCCCGAGGGAGCATAAATGGTGATTTCAACACCTCAACCTACACGAGAGTGTTATATATATTTTTGGTTTCCTGGGGTGTATTTGGGAGAATTAACACATTTTTCTCTTGCGTTACTCATCGGGACAATCGTCTGAGTGAGCATAAATGGTGATTTCAAACCTCAACCTGCACATGAAGTTATAGATATTTTTTTGAAGCCTTGAGTCTAACTCTCTCTCTCTCTGTTCTCTTGTACAAAGGGAAATGAGACGTCATTTCTCAGATTGCGGCTTTGGCTTGACTTTTAGGGATTTATTCTAGTCTTTTTTTCAAAAGTCTTCCCAAGAGGGTTAATCGTGTAGCATAAAAATGAGCTTATTAAGGATATCCGTCGATTGGAACTTTCTGAAAACTCGGGGGTTTTGTTTGGGAGATCAATTATCGCTTGATTAACGGAGATGTCCTTGACTTTTTCCCTACTTATTTCCTAAAATCCTTATCACCCATTGGTGGAAAGAACCAATGTTCCTGCTGTTCTAAGACCTTGTGGGGATAGAGTTAGGAATAACTATTCCTTTATTTATTTATTTTATATTGAGACCGGACCTATATAAAGGCTGCCTACGTATATTCCTTTTGTCCTTGATATATTCTCTTTATTTTCTTTGGAAGAATCATGTCTCACATAGTTCTCCCGATCTTTAGGTGACGTAGTTATACAAAATTAGAGGTCAATTAGTCCGTTCAAGTCCGGGGACTAACTTGTGGGGAATGACGTAGTAATATAATACTAGAGGTCGACCAATCTACTCTTGATTGGGGACTAGCTTGGGATTTTCCAACGTAGTAATAAAATACTAAAGGTCAAATTTTGATTTAGGTTATTTAATCTGATTTCTTTTAACAGAAAATTCATACATGATATAGGGATTGATTCTATACAAAGAAATCACATGAATAAGCCCAAAAAATATCAAACTGATTCTATATATGAATTGAGAATATATATACACATAATTTAATATAAATAATTTTTTAGATACAATTCATAAAGTTTATTTGATTTGATTGAATCTGATTTGAAGTATTAAAATATTTAGTAAAAAATATGAATATATTATGTTAAATAGGTGATTTTTTAAATATAAAAATTATGATTTCTCTCATATTATATATATATATATAATAAAAAAATATAAAAATTATAAAGGTGGGTGAATTTATAAAAAAAAAATTGTTTATATTTATATATATATATATATATATATATATATATAAAATAAATATGTAATATTATATATAAATATAAAAATTATTAAGGTACGTGGATTTATAAAAAATAATTGTTTATATATATATATATATATATATATATATATATATATATATATATATATAAAATAAATATGTAATATATGAAGGTAGGTGCATTCGAAGGTATGTGCATTTATAAAAAAAAGAATTGTTTAAATATATAAATAAAATAAATATAAAAATAATAAAGGTATATGCATTTATAACAAAAAAAAATTGTTTATATATATAAAAAAATAAATATAAAATTATGAAGGTGGGTGCATTTATACAACAAAAAATTGTTTATATATATATACATAAAATAAATATAAAAATTATGAAAGTATGTGTATTTATATAAAAAAAAATGTTTATATCTTGAATTATTATTAATATATAGTAAGAAAATATATATATATAGTAATGATAGGGAACGCGAATATGGGTACGCCAAAGTCGCGAAAATAGAATATATATTAATTCATAGAAGAGGTAGAGATAATTAATTAATAAGAAGAGGAGAGAAAATATTTCGTGTTTAAATAGAATATTCCGTGTTTAAATAGAATATTCTATTTAAACACGGAATATTCTATTTAAACACATAATATTCTCTCTTTATGTGTTTTATAGAATATTCCTTTTGTAGTTTTATAAGTAATAAAACTAAAAAAAAAAAAAATAAGTCAATAAAAAAATAATAAGAAAAAAAGGGCATAAAGAATAAATAAAAAATATTTGATAAATAAAGAAATTGAAAAGTCATAAAAATATAAAAAAAATAAAAGAGATAAATTCATAATTCAACTAAACAATGATATTAATTAGGGTTTAAGATTTAAGGTTTAGGGTTTAAGATTTAAGATTTAGGGTTTAAAGTTTAGGGTTTATGATTTAGAGATTAGGGTTTAGGGTTTAGGGTTTAGTGAAAAAAGAAATTAATTAATAAATCCAACACTTTTATTTAAATATATTATTAAAATATTTTAATGTGAGAGTTTATTTAATGTGAGAGTTTATTGTAAGGTGTTGAGTTATTTTAGCTCTTTAAATGAGAGATCATAAATATCAAAAAATTAATGAAATAATTAATCGTGATAATAGGGATAAATTAATTAGTATAGAAGTAGAAAAAAAATAATTAGTAAGAGGAGAGAATATTCTGTGTTTAATATTCTTTCGAAGACTTTTGCGGCCGGATTCGCGTTTCCTATTATTATTATTATATATATATATATAATATGTGTTACAAGGAAAACAAAATTTAATTAAGAAATAGAGAAATTATCTGATGTGATGATTATACCTGATAACGTGAATTAATGTGTGTCTAGTTTACTTTAAGCATCATATTATATTATATTATATATATATATATATATATATATATATATATATATATATATATATATATATATATATTAATTAGATGTAGTTATCTTATATATATTATATTATTTTTTATCATTAATTTTATATAAATATATTTTATCTTTTATCATACATTTTTTATCTCATCATATATATATATATAATATTTTTTAAATAATTTTTTGATTAATATAAAAATTAACTAATATTAAATACAAAATATATATTTATTTATATATACAAAAAATAATAAAATTATTTTAATAATCATAAGTAGTTTAACGGTTTAAGTGTTCACATTTCATGCTAAGACTAGGGTTGAAATCCCAAAACATGCAAACTTATATTTTCAAGAATGTATTTTTGACTATAATATATGGTGGAACAACTTTTAAACAAGTGATAGATATCTAAAAGTGTGAGATCGTAATTAGTTGTTGGTTTGGCGAGCATTTAAAAATGTGAGTTCACGAGATGGAGGTCGGATGGTGGTTGGTTTGTCGAGTGTGAGGTCAGAATTAGTGGTTGGTATGTCGAGTGTTTGAAAGTATGAGGTCACTAGATGGAGGTCGGGTAGTGGGTGGTTTGTCGAGTGTGAGGTTGGAATTAGTGGTTCGTTTGACGAGAATTTGAAAGTGTGAAGTTGGAATTAATGATTGGTTTGACGAGAATTTGAAAGTGTGAGGTCACAAGATGAATGTCAATTTATGGTTAGTGGTTGGTTTGACGTTGGATAAGAAGTATGTGATCAATTGGGATTGGTTGTTTATTTGTTGAAATAAGAGTAAAATAGAGGTTGATTAAGATTGATTAGTGGTTTATCGAGGGATAGAGGCATATAAAAAGGTGTGAGTCGCAAGATTTTGGTCAGTGGGTGGTTTGCCGAGGGAATAAAGAGCATATGAAAAAGTGTGATTCACAAGATGAGGATCAATTGAAAGGTTAGTGGTTGAGTTTTGACGGGATATAAGAGGTGTGTCATCAATTGAGATTTACAAAGATTGGTGGGTGGTTTCCGATGGGATAAAAAATGCATATGAAAAAGTGTGAGTCACAATATGAGTGATTGAGGGGTTAGGTGGGTGCGAGTGTATAAAATATATGTTAATATTAAGTTTAAGATTAAACTTAACTTTTACAAACTAAAACTAATTTTAAATTAATTAGATTTGAATAATATTAATTTTATCTAAAATATTTATAAATAAATAATATTATATATATATATATATATATATATATATATATTCTTATCCAGATAATGAGAACAAAAATATATTAATAATGGAAATTTTGATAAATTATATGTAATTGTTTTTATAATTGTTTTGGAAATTGGTCCATGAATAATATTTTAATCATAATTTAAATTATTTTTGTTTTTAAATTTTTATGATTTGTGTGTATCATAAAAGAATAAATTATTTAAAATTACTATCCAAATTAATTATAGATAACAAGGAGTGTTAGGATCGGGTGCAACAATCGAGACGGGAGTCTGACTATGTTGAACGCTTATACATTTTACTTTGATATTAACTCTGTTAGAAATTAATATTCGTTTCTATTCTTCACAAGTCTTCACAAACTCTTGAACGAAGTCAAGTGCGAAATTGTTTGTTTGGACTTGAAGCGACAAATGAAAAGGATTAGAAGATTAGGAAAGTAAAGAACACAAGAAACAAAGTTTTTTATGGATGTTCGGAGAAAAGCTCTCATACGTCACCCCTTCTTTTCAACCTTCAGAAAAATATTCATTAGAAGATTTGATTTGAGTACAACGCTTACACAAACCTAGTCGGACAACCAGGATTTAGACACTGCCTGTTTCCGAACTCTTAGCACACAACACTCTGTTGAATAGAACAAATTTTGTCATCTTATAATACTGAAATCTCACACAGAAAAAACAGTATGTAATACAACATAATGAACTAGTAAACTTTTATAACTTAAGAGCTTAAGCGCTTGAGAGAAGGTTCACAAAAATGCTTGGTAGAGATTCAAAAGGTAAAAGCAAATTCAGAACCGATGAAGCAAATTGTCCTTCAACTTATTCTCAAACAGGCAATATGCAACGGATACATTTGCTTTAGAGGACACATGTCCTTATTTGGTTGGATGAGTTCCAGAATAGTACATTAGAGAATATGCTCTTTTGATCGTGTTTGTACTGGATGAAGATAGTGCACCGAATATTCATTAATGGGCCATAGTGTACTAGAAACGTACAACACATGAAATTTTAATTAATTTGGTACGTGCCAGTCTTCTATAGGTTTAGCTCTGCTGCTGTGTCAGACTACCAATAACAGATTGATGATGCGCTGGAAATGTATTTCAGATGCTTGATCAAATACCAAATTTGATCAAGTACCGGAGGCTGTTCAAAAAAACCGAACTTGAGATTAAATACCGAATTTAATCAAATACCAGAAGCGCCTTGATATAAAACCGGACAAGTTTAATACCGGAAGCCTGGTATAAAACTGAAGAGAATATAAAACCGAAAGCGTTTATCCAAAAACTGATTTGGATAAACTACCAGACG
Source organism: Impatiens glandulifera (assembly GCF_907164915.1). NCBI lineage: Eukaryota > Viridiplantae > Streptophyta > Magnoliopsida > Ericales > Balsaminaceae > Impatiens > Impatiens glandulifera. Next base: position 13,751,798 of record NC_061867.1, on the reverse strand, counting down.
CGCTGATATAAAACCAAAGTTAACATAATACTAGACACGTTGATATAAAACCGAATTTAACATAATACCGGACACGTTTCGGTAAAATACCGAACTCGATATAAAACCGGAAGCTAACAAAATATCGGACGTGCTTTTGTAAAATACTGAACTTGATATAAACCAGAAACTAACAAAATACCGAACGCGCTTCTGTAAAATACCGAACTCAATATAAAACAGGAAGCTAACAAAATATCAGATGTGCTTCTATAAAATACCGAACTCGATATAAAACCGGAAACTAATATAATACTGGACGCGCTTCTGTAAAATACCGAACACTGATGTAAAATCGGAAGTGCTCCTCCAAAACCGATTTGGAAAAAATACCGAATTAGAGATAAAACCGGAAGCTATCGGACGCGCTTCTTCATAATTCCGATTTGGAGATAAAACCGGAAGCGCTTATGCAGAAACTAAAGATGATCAAATACCAAATTTGATTAACTACTGGACAACCTTTCTTTCCGGTATTCTTCAATCACTAAACTATCAGACATATTTCCTTTCCGGTTTTCTTCAATCTGCATAGAGTTAATTTAACACAATTTAGTTTTATTTGTACACTTATAATTAATAATTTAACTTAACAATTTATCTCTTTTTGATTATTTAAACTAAAATATCAAAATCCAGTAATTTTATAACATTGGCTAATTATCTTAAGTTAATTAGCTATTTTAATATGACAATTTCTCCCTCTTTGATTGTTTAGAATAAATTATCAAAGTTAGTGATGTATACCTAGAAATTTCTACTTTTTGATTGTTTATCCTACAAAATAATCAAAACCAGCAATTAACTAAGTTTTAAACATGTCAATTTCCCTGTTTGATAAATAAAAAAGAAATGCAATTATTCAAGAGCAAGGATTCAATAAAATTAATTCAATGAGTTCACTAGTAAAATGTAAGGAAAGACAGAAATTAAGGAAGTTTTAGTGTCCCTCCCTTGAAGTTCTTTCATCAATGTCTTTCATGAATTTAGTCATAAAGCTGCCACTGGTACGACCGTCATAATTGCGTCCACATCCTCTTCCTCGTTAAGTCTAAGAGCCGCCGCCACGGGAAGTAGGAGGGTCAGGTGAGGGATAACGAAAAGCTCCTTGAGATGGCCTACGTCTGGAATGAGAGCTGTAAGGGAAAAGGTTCCCTTGGTTCACCATTTCTGTTAAAGTCATATTGTCTTCCTCATCAGCTACATCAGATCGTTTAACAACCTCATCAACTACATTTTCTTCGTCTTGAAATTTGCGTGCAACTACATCGGCTTCTTTCATTCTTTTCGCATCGGAAACATTGAGAGATTTGGCCATTTCCATCATTTGAGACACAATAATATCATTTGAAGACTTAGTCTCGCCATGAAGATTGAGAGTCTTATTGAGAAGAGGTTCCATCTTGTTTATTTGTTGTCTCATATTATAAATCTCTTGAGTGCTTTTCACAACGTTGCCATCTAATGATGCAGACGAGCTCTCTATCCAATCCAACCTTGAGATGAATGATTGAAAAACTTCTCGCCACAGAGCCATAGCTTCCATGAAGATTTGTCGGATATCCACTATTTTAGGAGACTCCTCCTCGGAATGAGTCTGAGTAGAGATGTGGGAGCTAACAGGGACAGATCAAATAGGATCAAGACAAGAACTAACCTGAATATATAACTCTGGTTCTACATTTTGGAGTGGAGGTTGAGGTGTAGAGATTATAGCTTTATGACCGACCTCTTCTTCAAGAATCTCATGGGCCGAGATTTCTTTAGATTTGATAGATTTCTAGAAAGAGAATGGGCAAGAGTCGACTACTTGGACCTTTGAGCTTCAGTTTCATTCTCTTTAGTCGGCTGATCTTCTTGAGGAGTTGATTCAACCTGATGAGAGGAAGATGGATCTTTGTCAACTACGGACAATAGTTTTGAGCAAGCTTGATCTTCCTCATCTTCTTTCTTACTTTCTTCGGACTCGAAGAGGGTGACATCTTTTGATACTTTCTTAGTAGAGAAAGGCTCTTCTTCATGCAAAGCTACCCGAATATGCTCCATGTCTGCCTTAGAAACGGGATACTTCTATTTAATACATGGCCCCTTAAGATCATAAATTTGAAACATTTGATGACGACGTTCCTCTACAGAAGTCCTCTCCTGCTCAATTAGGTATTTTTCGATGTTTCCTCTTCTCTTTCGAAAATTTGTTCGGATCTGTAGATAAAACGAACCTTGCCTTGAGGAGGTAGCATATCTTCAACATAGTCCATTAGCTCGTCCTCATCATAGTAATTCAATTATGTTCGAGGAGAAGGAACCTGAGAGTCACCGTAGTTTGAGGATTTTGTACCATCCACGTATTTAAGAGACGTAGAAATGTACACTCCGTTAGCCCGCTAAGATGATTTATAACTTCCGCGTCCGTTTTAGCAGTCTCAGCAAACAAATCATAATACCTTCAATATCTTTTATAAAATGGAAAAAGTGCCCGGCCTCTAGAAAATGCTTCCACAAATTCTCTTCTTTTGAGGGCTTCAAAAACATGTTTAGTTTTAGTTAAGGAAAATATCACACTTTCCAATCTCAACAGCTCACTCCATTTTTCATCATTTGCAACGTGTGGGAGCACTTCGCTGAAGCTTATGCAAATTCTTGTGCAAAGCCACGCATTAAATAAATCGATTTTGACTTTGGCAGCAACTTCCACTTCTTCAATTATTAGATTGATAGAGGATTGAGCTTCGGGGGTGACATCAAGAGGGGAATTAGGCGTTGGTTCAGCAATTCCTTTCTTGGCCCCTTCAACTTCAACGAGTGTAGGTTTTAGAGTGGGTTCTCTGATTTCAATTTCTCTGACTCGTCTCATCTGAGAAAATGAAGAAAAGCGTTTTGAAGAGCCCTCCACAGTCATAACATTGGTGACATCCTCCACTTCCAAATCAATAGCAGCCGAAGAGGGCAAAACCCTTTGCTAAGTGGAAGGAATAGGAATTGATTTTTTATCAATGACTACCTCAGTCACCTTATCATCATCCTTACTTGTTGAGGCAACCTCAACCGCATGTAAGACTTCCTACTGGATAATAAGAGTAATATCAGGCTGACCGGTTTCTACGTTCTCTGACCGATCGGTTTGAAGAGCATTCGACCGATCAGTTTGAAAAGCATCTGACCAGTCGATTTGAAAAGCATCTGACTGATCAGTTAAATATTGTCTAACACATTGGTTTGAATAACATCAGATACCGTTTGAACCTCTTATACCGTAGGTTCAACGGGAGTGACAATAGGCACCGCAACCTTTGCTTGGGCTAATTCTGCTACAAAGTCTTCTAACGTCAAAGAAAGAAGCAGCAAAGAGAGGAGGAACATGAATATTTACCTCAAACCGAGTTTTCTTATGGGATCTGTTGATTTCGCCAGCTTCTCTAGATTTATCTTTTATAATATTGTTGGAGCTCGCAGCCAATTCAACTCCAGATGACTTGAGTCTCTTGGCAGATGTTGCTCGGCCAGAAATATTAATACGTTTAAAACCTGTCAATTTACCACCACTCGACTGCTGTCTAGAGGCCTTAGAGCTAGACTCATTACCCTTCTTTGTTCTTGTGATATATCATGCAATTGATTTGGAAGACACAGCCTTATTTGGATTAATAAGAGTACCTGGACCGGTGTGCACGTTCAAATGCTTTAAGATCCATCCAATCTGGACTGAAAAACCCAGACTCCTTTTGGTGTGGGGAGACATTATTTCACAGAGAACATTAAATAATATGGATCCCCAGTTCACTTCTTCACCCCTTACTATCGCAACCATCATTTCTAACTTAGATTGACTTATTGAGTCAAAGACTCCTCCCCTCCCTTAGATTGCTTTAGCAGTGATATCGCAAAGAATGCGATACTCGCACTTCAGATCCTTCTTCTTCTCGCTGCAACTAACGGGAACATTAGTATCGGAAAAGTGGGTTTGCATTTCGAATAATATATTGTCGAGAATCGCCTTAGAAAAGTCCAGGTCCTTCATGGGAAGCTTCAGAATCTTAGCGAAAGTGGCTTCAGAAAGAGTAATATACGTTCCCTTCACCTCCGCTGATATAGAATCTTCGATAATCTTCACTAAATAAATAAAAACTGTACGTCTTTATCGTAACTGATAAACGGACCCCCTAAGAACGTTTTAAGGCTGGAACCCTCAATAGATTGGAAAACTGCCACCATCTCCAGTATCCCAGATTCGTAAATGGATTCGAAGTCCACCAACATCACATTGTTAAAAAATGCAGTTTCTTTAGCAATAGTAGAAGTCTAGAAGAACTGAAGAAGATGAAGAAGATTTTTCTAGAGAGAGCAAACAGAAATTTAGGGTTTCAGAAAATCCTAAAGAGAACGTGAAGCGAAATTTTTGGCATGCACTATTTTTAAAGGACATAAAAAACTTGTTTCAAACCACACTCAATGCAAAATGAACTGTCACATTGATGACGCGTGTTTCCCAGACGCTTTGATTTAAAATAAAAGGCGCCATTTTAAAAACTCATTATATTAAATCATGTAACAATTATATTACAAAAAATAAAAATTAAACATTAAAAATAACTCCGCATTTCTACCAAAATTATAAGGACGGAAATTAATTATAAGCAGAAATTCAATAATATCAGTTCATAGGAATTCACAATTAAAAAGAAATTAAAGACATTTAGGATGTCCCCATTTGACATCATTGGACAAATTGAAATTTTAATTCTTTTGGGACCCTAGAAGCCTTCTTTTCTTGATCTTGGCTTTTTTACTCTATGGATATAGTCATAGACTCTGTCATCGACCAAAACATAAGATTGCTTAATTGCGGACTCCGGGTCCAACATGAACTTGGAGATAGAATAGGAACATGTTGAGATGAGAAACATATCTAGTTGGCTTTCTTGGAAAAGAAATCATTTTTACCAAGTTATCGAAGAGAATTTTTCACCAGTTGATGGGTATACCTCTGGTAATGGCCAACATCATTTCAAAAATCTTTTTAAAGTAGACATTAGTGGCTTCTTTAACCAAAAGAGATTTAGAAATGATGTCGTTGAGAAAAGAAAACTCAGGTTTTAAGGAATACTTAATCCCATGAGTTTTGACAGGAATGGAGGTATCTGAGAAGAACAACTTCGTCTCGGATAGAATGTCGTTTGGAGAGGTGGGAAAATTTAAAAACCCTTCCGATGGAAGTTCAAAAAAGAGAGCAAAGGTTTCTTCAGAGAAGGAGACTTCTTCTCCTTTTATTATTGCCAGGATAATCATATTTCCTATTATCCTAGCAGACTCAAAGAACTCAAGAATAACTTGTTCGTAAATGACAAGGATCCCCTGAGGAACTTCTTCAGGCCTGAAGCTTCGAGAGATTCGAACATTGTGACCATCTGTTCAATCATAACAGAAGAGACATATTCGAAGTTTATGAGTAGAGTTTTTCGAGCAAAAGAGGCCATTTCTTGATTTCGAATGAGAAAGATGGGTTTTGGTTGAGAGCAAATTTGAATCTTAAAGAGATTTCTAGAGCGAGGAAATACAACATCTCAAGGATAGTGAATCAATAAAGAAACATATTCCTAATAAAGTCATCATTTAATAGGGAGGATATCATTTAAAAACCATCATAACGTCTATCAGACAAGAAAAAGTAGAGGGAAAATGACTGACAAATATATTAGTCATATTTTTAACTTTGAGAGACACGTGTCTTTAAGTTATTCAAAATATGACTATTCAATTTCTGAGAGGGAAAGATACATGGACAGGTAATGACAAGATAAGACAGTTGTCCCATTTTGATCCGAGAATAAGACTACCGAAACTTTCATGTAAATAGCCAAAATATTTGTCTACATATCCTGTATTTAAGAGATCGATTATTTATCTGAGAAATACCGCTTCTGCTTATATTGAGTACAAACCGAGCGATATTTGTTAAAATTGCAAATAACCGACCGACTTAAGTTCCAAGTTGCTTAAGCGGTTCAGTTTGATCCAGTTGTTTTGGTCGAATGATCTAGTCGATTTCAGAAAGAGAAAATCGTCAGGTTATTTCTGTCTAACTTATTTTCCTCTAATTTTATGCAAGAAATGTTTTATAAAATCATGTAGTAAAATCGATTTATGGAGATAAATTCTCCCTAAATTCATGCATGGTATTTTTATAAGCACAAATACAATAAAAATAGTTTTAAAAGAAGAAGTTTCTCCCTAAATGCATGCCGTTTTTTTAGAAAATTTAGTTAAGGTCTAAAAGACCCAAAATATTTCTAAAGTAAGAAAACTTAGTCTCAAGGAGTGCCTTGGTAAAAATACCAGACACTTGTTGATCAGTTGATAAATATTCAAGCCGAATATGCTTCTGGGCAACGTGATCTCGGATGAAGTGGTGCCTGATATCAATGTGTTTGGTCCTAAAATGCAATACCGGATTATAGGTTATGCCAATAACGCTGGTGTTGTCACAGGAGATAGGAGACTCATTAACCTGGTTACCGAAATCCCTCAATTGTTGTTGAACCCACAATAATTGAGCACAACAACTGCCCGCGGAAAAATACTCTACTTCAGCTGTAGAAGTGGCTATGGAAGTCTGTTTCTTGCTATAACAGAAGAAAAGTCGATCACCAAGGAATTGGCATGTTCCACTAGTGCTCTTCCTGTCCACCTTACAACCTGCATAGTTTGCATCAGAGTAGCTAATCAAATTGAAACTGGAATCCTTCGGATTCCACAGTCCCATATTTTGAGTACCCTTAAGATATTTTAAAATTCTTTTAGCAGCTACATAATGAGATTGTATAGGGTTAGCCTGAAATCTCCCATAAACACCAACAACAAAGATGATATCTGGCATGCTTGCTGTTAGATAGAGCAGAGAGACGATGATCCCACGATATGCAATGATGTCGACAGACTGGCCCTCTTCATCCTTGTCAAGCTTGAGTGATGAGCTCATTGAAATAGATGAGGTGGAGTAGCTCTCCATGCCAAACTTCTTTTGCAACTCCTTTTGTATACTTAACCTGGTTTTTTAAGGTGTCTCCTTCAAGTTGACGAACTTGAAGGCCTAAGAAGAAACTCAGCTCCCCTATCATGCTCATCTTGAATTTATCTATCATCATCTTAGAAACTTCTCACATAACTCGGGGTTAGTTGACCCAAAAATAATGTTATCAACATATATTTGAACAAGTAAAATATGAGAATCTTTGACAAATTTAAACAATGTCTTATCAACAGAACCTATGGTAAAGTTGTGATCAAATAGGAATTTGGTTAGAGTATCATACCATGCTCTAGGAGCCTATTTAAGACCATATAGTGTTTTATCTAGTCAAAAAATATTGTTCATCAAGGTAGGATTTCAAAACCGAGAGGCTGCTCAACGTAGACCTCCTCATTAATTATTCCGTTAAGAAAGGCATTCTTAACGTCCATTTGAAAAACCTTGAAGTTTTTAAAAGTAGCAAATGCTAGAACAATTCGAATGACTCAAGTTTGGCAACTATAGCAAATGACTCCTCGAAGTCAATGTCTTCCTCCTGTCTATATCCTTGGGCCACTAATCTAGCCTTGTTCTTTGTAACCAAACCATCTTCATTAAGTTTGTTGTGAAAGACCCATTTGGTTCCAATGACAAATTGATTAGTTAGTCTTGAAACCAAATGCCATACTTTGTTTTTTTCGAACTGGTTTAACTCCTCTTGCATTGCAAGGATCCAATCTAGATCAAACAATGCTTCATTAGCCTTCTTAGGTTCAATTTGAGAGATGAAAGCAGAGTTCGCATACTCATTTAACAATTGATGTATGTTCCTAAGAAGAGTAGAAGGGTTACCTATTATTAGATGAGGAGGATGATTTCTATTCCATTTGAAGTTTGGTCCCAAAATATCTTCTAACCAACCGGTTGGCTTTGAGGGATTTGACTGACCGATTATTTGATCAATATCTGACCGACCGGTTGGCTCAGCATTATAGAGACTGTCAGTTTCCTACTGAGAAACAATCTAGTCTTGTTGAGCTTCAACCGTCTCAGTCATCTGGTCATAAGTAGAATTTCGATTGACCTGAACTTCATCTTCACTATCAGATTGGAGAGTAACATCCTCCATTCTGTTAGACAAATCTATGGATATGTTGGTGTTATTTTCGATAGACTCATCAAACACAACATGCGATGATTCTTCAACAGTTAGAGTTTTGTTATTATACACTCTATAGGCTTTACTGACTGAAGATTATCCTAACATAATACTAGTATCGAATTTGGCATAAAAAACGGTCAAATAATTCTTGCCATTATTATGAATGTAACACTTACAACCAAAGATCATAAAATAGAGAACATTAGAAATTTTCCATGGTATATTTTATAAGGCGTTTTATTAAATCTTTTATTAATCATTGACTGATTTTGAGTATGACATGCTTTGTTGATAGCCCCTGCCCAAAGTTTTTGAGCCACTCTAGAGTCAGCTATCATTGATCTAGCCGCCTCCTTAAGGGTTCTATTTCTCCTTTCAGCCAAGCTGTTTTTCTGTGGAGTTCTGGCACTAGACAACTCGATCTAATACCGAACTACTCAAGGTAAGAAGAGAGTTCTATTAGTGAACTCAATACCACTATCACTTCTAATTTTTTTTATGCTTACCGATTTTTCATTTTGCACTCTTTTAAGAATTTTAATCAAGTTAGGAGTAGCTTGATCTTTAGAAGGTAGAAAAATAACCCAAGTAAACCTAGAGTAGTCATCAATAATGACTAGTGTGTACCTCATGTCTCCTAAGCTAGTTACTTTGATTGAACTGAAAAGGTCCATATGGAAAAGTTCTAAACATCTTTCAGATTGTATGTTTTTTTGGGAAAACGGTTAAAACCACTTCATTAAAATCTCAAAAGTGGAAGAGTCAGAAATCAAAGTTAGACAAACCTTAGCTATGATTAAGGATTAAAATCAAAAGACCCTAAAAAACTGATTAGTAATATTCATATATTCTAAAAAACAGAGATTACAAATAGAAAAGATTACATTCAAATATAAGCATCCCAACCTGGGATTTCTATCTTTATTGAGAGACCTTTTTCCCCTTCCTCTTCCTCTCCTCTAACAATAAAAAGAGATTGTATTGATGGGGATGATGAGTATTCTTGTTTTTCATTTTGAATTCTCTCTTTGTACGAGCCTGTTCTGATTTGATAGAAAGAATTTTTTTTGAGAATTTCAGGGTTTTTACTTTGTTATCTTCAGCTTGAATTTATGTATTCGTGTCTTCCTTATCTTCAGCTTCAGCTTTAGAATCCACATCGGTTTTGGAATCTTCTTTATCGACTTTAGAATTCTCTGTTTTAGCTTTGAAATTCTGGGTGTTTTCATCTTGAGTTTCCTCGACAACAACTTGAGGTTCATCGTTCATTTTCATCATTTTCCTTTGCATTACCGAAAATTTTATTTTCCTCTTCACCTTGATTCCCTTTAATTTCTTTCTTTCGCTGCTTTCCTTTTTCTCAGAATCCTTCTTGCTTTCTTCTATAAATGTTTGATCTTTGAGTTTAGCCTCCTCTGTTTCCTTCTTTTTCTTTTCTATTTCTTGGCTTTTCTACTATTCTTCTTTAGCTTTATCACATTTATTGTGCAGAAAAGTGTTATAGAAAGAACACCATTTTGGTTTCCATTCATAAGAGATCTCTATTACATTGTGATTTCCTTTTCTATCAACAACTGCCATTTTCATTGGCAGAACAATTCTAGGATGCACTTCAATGCTAATTCTAGCAAAGGATAAGTGCTCTCCTTCTTTAGTTATTGGGTCCATATATAATGGTTTCCCAATTGTACCTACAAAGTGACTAATCGCTTCAGCATTGTACATGTGGGCTAGAATGTTTCAGAGCTTGAACCAAATCTGGGCAGTTTCCTTTGGTCTACTCTGTAGATTCATCTCTTCTGACTACTTTTCCAGCTTCATACAATTTGATCATATGCAAGTATGCTCATTCTCCAAGATTTCTTTCAGATTTGAGCCCTTTTTGAACTGTAGGAAGTAGAGGTCATGTATGCTTGCAGAAACTTTTTCAAGCCCTTTTCTCCCCATTGTTTAATTAGAGCCTCTTTGGTAGTTGGGAATGATACTCTGTTTTTCCCAATAAAGTTTCCAACCACTACAAACTCCCAGTTTTCAATACATTTCTCCTCTACTTTAGAAGGCAGTTTAAATTCAAAAGGAGAGTTGAGTACCTCTACCTTTGTTTAGATGTCCCCCAAGTAGATTTTTCTTTTGTAGGCATAATCTTCAGATTTATTTTCTGCTTTATTCTTCCATACCTCATTAACTTTCCATGTTGAATTACTCCTGATAGTGTTGGTCTTGGTTTTGGGAGCCATCATCAACTCCTCATTGACTTTTAGATTGTATGTTACCTTACTTTTAAAGGTTGGTTTGATTTGTTTGCCCATCTGGCAAGCATAACAGACTTTATCTTTAGAAAACTTCAATTTAGGAATACCTACCACCAATTCCATAGAGAAGATAAAGTTAATTGTCTTAAAACTTAGATGGTTAAGTCTCTTATGCCAAAGTCAGTTTTGATCGTTCTTAGATATCATGCAAATAGGATTAGATGATTTGTTTTTCTAGTTAACTTTATAGACGTTATATGTCTTATGTCCTGTCAACAGGGTACTTCCCTGTTGATCCTTAACTATGCATGCTTGCTTATGAAATTCAACAAGATATCTTATATCACACATTTGACTTATACTAAGCAAGTTGTAGCACAAATTTTCAACAAGTAGCACGTTGTTTATGGTGAGGTTACCATGGACAATCTTACCCTTTCCCACGGTCTTACCATTGGATTTGTCACCAAATGTGATTCTTGATCCAGATTCCTTTACAACGTTAGTTAGAAGCTTGCTATTTCCGGTCATATGCCTTGAGCATCCATTGTCCAAGTACCATTATGAATCCTCTAGACAGCTGACATGTTTAACCTACAGATGAAACTATTTACAACCTTTGGTACCCACATTTAATTAGGTCCACGATTAATTAGTCCTTTGGGGATCCATACTTGTGTTATTTTGATGGATCTACCAGTGTTAGTCTTAATAATTTTACTTGCATTAGGCTTGACATCTCTCTGTTTGCCTTTAGATGACTCATAATTTTTTGAGGATGAGTTTTGATGAGACCCCCTCGGCCTCTTATCATGTTTATGTCCAGCCGACCGGCTGACTTTCATTCTCTCAAGATTAAGTCACCGTGACTTGTCAGTTGGCTCCACATATTTTAGTTCCTTTTTAGTTACTGACTCATCTACATTGTGACTCGCTTGAATTTCAGTGAGGTACCCTTGACAAAACTTATAAGAGGAATCTTGCCTTTCTTGGGTTTCAACTTCTTGCATGACTTGTCTAGGTTGCTGTTGTAATAGCCTAGACCAAATTTACAATTGGTAGGCCTCTGATGACTCATCATTTGATTGACTGCATCCCTAGACTTCGTCCATGCAACAATCACATAGTTGGTTCTCTCATTTTCTTTGGTCACACCTGAACTGTCTCCTTGAGTTTCTCATTCTCAGAGGATATTTCATTTGTTTTACTGCTCATGTTGTTTGGTTGAGTTGAAACAAGATCGTACAGTTTCTTGTACTCAATGACCATGTCATTGAGTGTAGTAATCAGGTACTCTCTAGTGAACTCTTCAGAGGCAAAGTCAAATACCTCTTCATCGTAGCCATGAAGCACTTAATGTCTTCATCATCACTATCACTTGAGGATCTGGAGTCCGAATCACTTTGGGCCCACTTGCTTCTGCTTTCCTCTTCCAACATCGCTTTCTGATCCTTCTTATGCTTGGATGATTTATGATCCTCCTTATGTTTCTGATCAGTTGGCTTCTTGTTGTCTCTCCTTGGCTTCTGACATTCCGACTTATAGTGACCTAAAGTGTCACATTTAAAACAACAAATGTTATCATTATAATCATTAGAGTTGTTAATATTGTTAAAATATGGGTTGGGTTAATTCTTCCTCATAAATTTGTCTAGCTTCTTGACAAGCATTTCCATCGCATCTTCGCTGAACTACTCAGCTGACTTGATGGGTGAGGGGACTTCTGGCTCCACAGAGGACACCAACGCCTCAGTCACAGTCGAGAATGAAGGCTCGTCTTCATTCCTTGAGTTCATCTCGAACTCATGGGCTTTCATATCGGAAAATATATCGTGCAACTCGATCTTGTGGAGGTTTCTAGACTCCCTCATCATCGTTGTCTTAATGTCCCAAGCACTGGGAAGAGCCTTTAACGCCTTGACGATGATTTCTTTTTTGCCATAGACCTTTCCCAGAATGGAAAGTTCAAGGATAATGCTGGTGAAGCGTTCGTCAAACTCGTTCATCGACTCTCCTGGACACATCTTGATTTTATCAAACTTCTGAGTAGCAACCATGAACTTATTCTATTTGGTTTGTTCGTTGCCCTCACAAAGTTGGATGATCTTCTCCCATATTTCTTTGGCATAGGAACATACTCTGATTTTCCCAAACATGTTATTGTCAAGGGTTTTGTACAGGATGTTCTTAGCCAAGTTATCAAGATTGTTCTTCCTTTTATCATCAATTGTCCATTCGCATGTTGGCATCTCAATCTTTATTGGACCATCAATGATAACAAACCACATGTCGTCGTCTTGGCAGGCCAGATGCACCTCCATGCGAATCTTCCAATCATAATACTCTTCCTTGCTGAACATGGGAAGCTTGTTGAGAGACATGATGATATTGATTGATTGAGAATAGACACAACCGACTCTGATACCACTTGTTAGGATAGGGTGCAACAATAGAGACGGGGGTCTAACTATGTCGAACGCTTATACACTTCACTTTGATATTAACTTTGTTAGAAGTTAATATCCATTTCTATTCTTCACAAGTCTTCACAAATTCTTGAACGAAGTCAAGTGTGGAACTGTTTGTTTGGACTTGAAGTGGCAGATGAAAGGGATTAGAATATTAGGGAAGTAAAGAACACAAGACACAAAGTTTGTTTATAGATGTTTGGAACAAAACTCTCCTACGTCACCCCTTCTTCTCAACCTTGAGAAGGATATTCACTAGAAGATTTGGTTTGAGTACAACGCTTACATAAACCCAGTCGGACAACCAGGACTTAGACACTGCCTATTTCCGAACTCCTAGCACACAACACTCTGTTGAACAAAACAGATTCTATCAACTTACAATACTGAAATCTCACACAGAAAGAATAGTATGTAATACAACGTAATGAACTAGCAAACTTGTAAAATTTTAGAACTTAAGAGCTTAAGCGCTTGAGAGTAGGTTCACAAAGATGCTTGGTAAAGATTCAAAAGGTAAGAGCAAATATAGAACCAGTGAAGCAAATTGTCCTCCAACTTCTTCTTAAATATGCAATATGCAACGAACACATTTGCTTCATAGGACACATGTCCTAATTTGGATAGATGAGTTCCATAATAGTACATTAGAGAATATGCTCTTTTGATTTTGTCTGTACTAGATGAAGATAGTGCGCCGAATATTCATTAATGGGCCGTGTTGTACTAGAAACGTACAATACATGAAATTTGAATTAATTTGGCATGTGACAGTCTTTTATAGGTTTAGCTCTACTGTTGTGTCAGACTGCCAATAACAGATTGATGATGCACTAGAAATATATTTCGGATGCTTGATTAAATACCGAATTTGATCAAATACCGTAGGCTCTTCATAAAAACCGAACTTGATTAAATACCGAGTTTAATCAAATATCGGAAGCGCCTTGATATAAAACTGGACTGGTTATACAAGAAGGCCTTGTATAAAACCGAAGAGAATATAAAATCGGAAACGTTTATCCAAAAACCAATTTGGATAAACTACCGGACGCGTTGATATAAAATCGAAGTTAACATAATACCAGACGCATTAATATAAAACCGAAGTTAACATAATACCGGACGCGCTTCTATAAAATACCGAACTCGATATAAAATCGGAAGTGCTCCTCCAAAACCGATCTAGACAAAATACCGAATTGGAGATAAAATCGGAAGCTATTGGACGCGCTTCTTCATAATACCGATTTGGAGATAAAACCAGAAGTGCTTATGCAGAAACCGAAGCTGATCAAATACCGAATTTGATCAACTACCGGACAACTTTCCTTTCCATTTTTCTTCAATCACTAAACTACCGGACAACTTTCCTTTCCGGTTTTCTTCAATCTTCACAGAGTTAATTTAACACAACTCAATTTTTATTTATACACTTATAATTAATAATTTAACTTAACAATTTCTCCCTTTTTAATTATTTAAACTAAATTATCAAAACCCAGTAATTTTATAACGTTTCCTAATTATCCTAAGTTAATTAGCTACTTTAATCTAACAAGGAGATATAAAATACATTATACTTGTAAAAGAAAGTCAAATAATTAAACCAACCACATTAATTAGATTAATATATGAGACAGTCGAGTCAACCTGATCCGATCCGAGTATCATACTACTCGAACTTTTACTCTATTTATATTAAAAGAAATGATTTAGGCAACCAAAATATAACTAAAGTAAAACCACGAATAAGTCATGATCCGTCATATGTGCATGAGAGATAAATAAATAAATAAAATCATATCTAAAAAAAATAATAATTTTAAAAGAATTGCCATGTTGGGAAAATTTTGTCCCACATTTGGCACTTATTTATTTATTTATATATATATATATTTATTAAATATAATATATAATTTTAAACATATATATTTTATTATTTGATTTATTTATTCTTCCTATTATTACTCTAAAAATATATAAATAAATAAAAATAACTGATGAAATATATAAATATATATTTACAAAGTAATAGATAAAAGTAAAAATTTATTAATAGAGAAAAAATGAAAAATAATAAACGATGAGGAGAAAGAGAAATTATTAATAAGAGAAAGAGAAATTAATAAGAGAGAAATAGAAATTTTTGTCCCCATGAGGTTTTGTCTCAAACAAAATTATGTTTGGGAGATTATTATCCCGAACATGACAATGTTAGAATGTTCAATGTTCGGGACTTTTTTTTCGGATATTTTTTAATTTATTATTTTTTAGTATGATTTTTTATTCTCTTATATATATATATATATATAAATATATATATATATATATAAATATATATATTTATTTATCAAATATAATAATATTTTTAATCATATTTATTTATATTTTTTATTATTTGATTTATTATTCTCTATTCTTACTCTAAAAATATAAAAAAAAAAAAATAACCATAAAATAGATAAACATGTATTTACAAATTAATAGAGAAAATAGAAAATACTAATAGAGAAAAACATGGTCATGTTTTGGAGTTTTTTATCCCGAACATGAAGGAGTGAGAAAAAATAAAATTTCTAAAAATTTTTTGTTCGAAACATGGCAATGTGTAGGAGAGATATTTTTTTCCGGGAAAAATGGCCTTTATGTGAGATATTTATTTATTCTTCTCTCAAGTGGCTAACCACGTTAGATTTATAATCTTGTTTTGTTCCCAAATTCATTTTCACTATCAAAACTCTTATATTATATATCCCAAATTTATACTCAACTCGGCTTATTGACAATTCAAATTACTCAAGTTTGAACTCTCAAAACTCAAAAATTAAATTTTATTAATTAATATTAAATATAAATAATATTCCATACATGTACATTTCACATACTTATAATAAAATATTATTAATCATTAAACTTTAAATGACAAATATTAATACCATCACATAATTCAAAGATAAAAAATGTAAGTTTAGGATAAGATAATTGAACATTTCAATAGTAAAAAAAAAAAACAAACATAATCATAAGCAAATATGAAAAGAATGTAACATGTGAGTTTAAGATAGAACAAATTTATTAGTTTATTATTGTGTGCGCCATTTCTCATCTTCTTTTAAATTAAACCCGACGATTTTGCGTCGGTCGACGTGGTTGTACTATTCCATGACGTTCCAATTTCCTATATATAAACTCCTTTAAGTTGACGACGACATGCCACATTTTAAAGAGGGCCATCACACACCCCAAGCTTATTCCTCCAACGGTAATAGTCTTGAAAAGATCTGTTCGATTTGTTTTTGGTGTGGTCATTGTAATAGACGCGGTATAAGTGAAGATCATTGCCAAAATGGTAAGCCACATGATTGTCACTGGAAGTTTCATTACAATTCCTTTTCCCGAAGGCAGACACATAAGTAGTATTAAAACCGTGATCAACGATCCCATTAATGCGAGAGTGTTCAACGCAAGGAAGTGTGTGTACACACCCGAATAGTAATAGGCCATAATAGCTTCTCCCGCTTTGTGTGGAATCGAGTTGTCTTTCACACCGGGCGTGTAGTTGTCTTGCCAAGTGCCACCGGGCGGGTTGACCCCAGCTTGAAACGTCATTGTTGCTGTTAGAGATGCCAATACTATGAGCACATTTCTCTTCTCACTTAGCCATTTATCTTGATTGACATTCTTGCTACTCCTTGCTTCGTTTTTATTAGTATATTGTATATATCTTGTTACCTTGTTTAGATTCCTCGATTAGTGGGTTACCTTGTTTAGATTCCTAGATTAGTGGTTTACCTTATTAAGAGTCTTTTGACTAGTATATATTGTAACATTGTTTATCAATAATAACCACGGGATTAATCTCTATCATGGTATCAGAGTAAAGATCCTCTCAAGATCATCAATCGAATTTTTTTTTTCTCTTCCTCCCACCTTGCTGCCTCACGCACAAACTTCTAATGTCTGTCCCACCTACTAATTCAGACTCCTCCTCCAATCAAAGTCAGACGCCCACCACCATGTCTGTTTCTCAATACCACTCTGCTTTCTCTGTTAACAATCTCCGCTCCATAATTCCTATCACCCTAGAGATGGGTAGCGAGGAATATCTCTCTTGGGCAGACCTTCTCGAAAACCACTGCTTGATTCACAATGTTTACGAACATCTCAAACCAAAAACTCCCAACGCCTCCGAAACACCTTCAACATCTTCCGAGACCGACTCTCTTCTGTGGAAACGCCTTGACGCCCTTGTCAAGCAATGGATATTTGGAACAATATCCAAGGATCTACTAAACACGATCCAAAAACCTGGTATGACGGCTGCTCAGGCTTGGGAACGTTTAGCGAATATATTTCAAGATAACACAGGTTCTCGCGCTATGTATCTTGAAAATAGGTTTTCTCAAATTCGTCTCAATGATTTCCCAAACATGAGTGCTTATTGCACTGAATTGAAGATGATTGCGGATCAACTTGCTAATGTTGATTGCCCCGTTTCTGAAAATCGACTGGTGTTGCGTCTACTTGGGGGTTTGAATGAAAACTACGAAACAATCGCCACCATAATAGGTCAAAAGAAGCCTCTCCCATCTTTCTACGATGCTAGATCTGATTTGCTCCTTGTTGAAACAAGGAAGGATGAATTCGTCCACACAAACACCTCTTTTATTGCCTCGGACGATCGTAGCCAAGGCCGCGGAAACAACTCTAGCCAATCAGCCCGTGCTACCGGCCAGCAGCAGCAGCAGGGCACCTCTAGCGCGCAGGAACAGGCCGGCCAGGGCCGAGGACGCAGCCAGCGCGGCAGAGGACGCGGTCGCAACACCAGCCGCACATACCACCAGCAGCAGCAATTCTGGGCACCTCCTGGCCAACAGCAATGGGCACAGTGGGCGCCTGCGGGCTGGACAGCACCCCCTTGTCCCTACCCGACACAACAGATCTGGCCGCAGCAGCAAAGCGCCCCCTGGCACGCATCTGGTCAACAGCAACAAGGCGCCTCCTGGCGCGGTTCTGGCTATCAGCAGCAACACACTCGGACAGCAGGAGCAGGCGTACTCGGTTCTCGGCCACAGCAGGCCTACATGGCTGAGACGAGCCAGCAGCAGCCCCAAAGTTACGTTGCAACCGATATCAATCAGGCGATGCACACTTTATCCCTTACTCCGCCTGACGATACTTGGTACATGGATTCGGGAGCAACTTCACACATGACACCCAACTCAGGTAGTCTCTCGCCTTATTCTAATTTAAATTGTGTTAAAAATATCATTGTTGGGAGTGGACAGGAAATCCCGATTCGCGGTATTGGTAAAACTAACTTAAAACCACCCTTACCACCCTTACTTCTGAACAATGTTCTACATGCTCCCAAACTCATTAAAAATCTTATATCTATTCGTCGGTTTACTCGTGATAACAACGTCTCTGTAGAATTTGACTCACTTGGTTTTTCTGTAAAGGATTTCCAGACGGGGAAGGTTATCATGAGGAACAATAGCTCGGGGGATCTCTACCCACTCTCTCTGTCGAGCCAAAGCCAAAAACCCCCAACTAATTCTTCGTTTACTGCAATTTCGTCAAATTTATGGCATAATAGATTAGGACACCCCGGTGTCGATATTTTGCATTCTCTCAATAAATCAAATTCTATTTCTTGTAAGCCCGTTTTAGGGTCTAAACTCTGTGAGTCTTGCATCTTTGGTAAACAAGTTAAGTTA